>NW_026725669.1:0-52920 GCF_029784015.1 Lycium ferocissimum
TCCATAACAATAACAACCAACATACTAAATAACATTAATTCATTATTCCTACAACATATAGCACAATTCACGGCCACAACAACATCACCCCAATTTTATGATTTTCATTCATTTCTACATACCACAACATACACAAACCATGCATAATCTTATGAGAATAAGGATTAAATCTCACCTTCTTGCCTCAACTCCACCACTCGGCCAAAGTTGAGTTTGGTGAAAACGATTGCTTTGCTTGCTCCAACTATCATTCCACGTTAACGAGGGCCTTCCATTTAGTAGGAATACTAGGAGAAAAATAATTTTTCTTGGTCACCTTCCATGGTGGCAGCATGCCCGGCCACCATGGCCGAATTTTGCCTCCCTTTTCTTTTTCTCTAAACTTCATGAATTTTCTAGGTGGGGAGATAGAAAAGATGACTAATTAGTCATCTTCTATACCCTTATATTAAGCATCCATGTGGCCATGGCCCACATCACATGTGGCCGGCCACATGGCCTCCTTTTATTCATGAATAACAACTTCCATTAATTCATTTTTGGCCCCAAGTTTTCATGAAATGTCCCACTTCCCATAATTCACTTTTGGTCCCATATTTCATAAAACATTAGTTTCCACAATTTCACTTTTAACCCCAAATTCCTTAATACTTCCATCTAACAAAATTCATAGGCAACTTATGTCTTAAAACAAAGTCGGAAAAAAATGGCCTTGTCTTTAACTCCTCGCAACCAACTTAAAGATATTCCGACGTATAAAATGCGAGATATAACACCCTAGGACGAACTGCTCTGATACTAATTTGTCACACCCTAATTTCCGACAAGGTGTGATGGGCACCCGACCCTTACTTAAGGCCGAGCGAACCCGCTGACTCTCGTGATACTCATAACCATACTGGGCCCGCAAAACATGACACAAGTACACAATGAAATTTTTTTCGAAAACAAACATGCCTTTCATCTTATCAAATCAAATAAAGCCTGTAATCATAACAAATCTGTAACAATAAGCGTAATGATACATCGGCTTACATAGCCGCTTACAAAACTGACATCTCATACACACGACACTGTCTGCAAAGTCTCTACCATAACTCCAGATACCATACAAAAGCACTCTGACTCGGCAGCACTCCGGAGGAAATGGAGCTCGCCAATCCAGCTGGAACATCTTCTGCTAACATCACCTACTCATCTGTGGGTACCTGCGCGGCATGAAACGCAGCCCCCGAAGAAAGGGGGTCAGTACGGAATATGTACTGAGTATGCAAAGCATGGAATACAGAAAGTGAGCATAATAGCCAGAATACCAAAATGCTTGCATCTGAAATACAAATCGTACATACGAGGTACAGAAAACAAATATAATAATCAGAATGCCAAAATGCTTGCTCCCGAAAAACAAATCGTGCATATCAGTGTCATGTATCATATCCGACCCATAATGGGACTGAGTGGCATAAGCAAATAATCACCTCGTACATATGCATATATAACGTGTCCCGGCCCTCCAGTGAGGGACTCGGTGAACAGAATCATCATATCATCATGTCATCATATCATTATATCATATATCACATACGGTCCGTAATGGGACCCGACGGACAGAATGTGATCGCCACTCCATCTTTGGCGCCACAACACGTCATACTTCGGAATATTGCATACCTCCGAACACATCATACTCATATCACATCATACTTCGGAATCACAGTGTTAGAACCCGTATTTGGTGCATTGGAACAATCTGGATTAACTATGACAAGTTAGGGTCCAAACCATTTCGGGATACAAAGTCGAGATTTTTGACCTTCGATTTTATTTTGAGTCATAAGTTGTGCATGAATTTGTTGGTATGGAACAATTAAGAAAATTTGGGACCAAAATTGGAATTTATGGAACTTGAAAATCATCCATTTTCTCCTTGTTGGCCGTGTGAGTGGGAGATGGCCCCCACACATTTTGTGTTCAATTTCTATTGCTCCAACACATGGTGTGGGCCAAGGGACCCTTTTATAAGTCTTGAATTAGTTAAAAGATGACCACCACTTCATTCACCTCATTCAACACTTAGACAAAAAAAGAGAGCAAGAAGTGAAGAGAAGTGAGGCTCTCGGCCAAGCCTAGAGAAAAACCAACTTCCATTCAATTCATCCCAAAATTATTTTTTTGATGCAAACCCACTAATTGGAGGTCCCTAAGTAGCGTGGAAGTGTTGTTGGAGCGATCAACCCGCTAGTTTTCATTATTTCAAACCCTAGCCTATTGTGGAATTGAAGAGGAAAGGTAAGAATTGATTATGTTTTATGTGTTATAAAGGTTGTAGGCATGTTGTAGTATGTTAAAATGGATGAATATCATGAAAAATAGTATGTTGGAAGTGAGTTGTGTGCATGGTGTGCTAGCCGTGCAAGTGGGTGTGTGTTGTGTTGTGTTGAAGCTATGAATTAAAGCTTAGTTAGCATGTTATGATCATTGTAGGGTGAAGAATGAATGAGAATCATCAATATGTATATATGTTGTGTTGGCCGAAAATGGGTCATGTTATGTGACGAAGAACGCATTAATGTCGCTTAGCGTTTTAGTGGTTGTCGTAATGAATTCTATGTTGGAAATGAGCTTTTAATGACTCTAGATTGATGTTGTAATTGTATGAGCTGATTTGAAGATTATTGTGTATTTAATGTAATTTGTTTATTGATGAGAATAGCATTGTTAGAATGTGAATTGTGGATGCAAATCATGATTTGGAAATGAGGAATGTGTTAAAGTGAGGTTCTCGGGTTTGGGGACTGATTTCGGGTGGATTGGAGAAATTGTTGGATTGTTTGAAATGTTGTATGAATTGTTTGGAATGTCTTTAAATATTGTTGGTATGGGTTCGGGTTAGTATTTGAATGTATAAGCGTCGATGTTAGCTTGAAGGTAAGCCGTTGAATTGAATTTATGAATGTTGTTGAATGATGGAAAAGAGGCTTATTAATGTTATATTGCCTTTCGGGTTGATTATTGATGTTGCTAGGTTGGTTGTTGTTGTTGTTGTTGTTGATTTTGGCCGAGTTAAATTCTCGGGGTGGCCTATTTACAGGGGAAATGCTGCCCAAATTTCTTAGAGATTTGGCTAAATTGGAATTAAATGCCCAAAATGTCTATAGCTAATGTTTGGCATATTATGACTTATTTGTAGACCTTGGGCAGCCGAGACGTAGGTTGGATTTAGCTTGAGTTTGGATTATATCGGAGAGCGTTTGAGGTATGTAAAGCTCCATTCTTTCTTCTTTGGCATGCCTTAGTTACAAATAGGCTAGGACACGAGCCTCGAGGAAATTCTATTCTCGCAATCCGAGCATGTTTATGACTCCTATTCATTTCTTGGAAATTCGTATGTTAGTATGATGAAATATTGGCCTTCATGCCTTTGAAATATTTGATTTTCAACTTTTGTACAAAAAGTTTGGCTTTTAAAAGTTCCGTAACTACGAACGCTCGTATCTTTCACAGAAAGGCTCGGATTGCCTCGATATGCTCGTAGGTGATTGTATGATGTATGATAAGTATGTTTTTCATAGGCGAGCCCGACTAGGGTCAACACCCGTCCGTGGGCCCCGCGACTCTTCTTTTGTAATTCTGATGACTTTCGACAAAATATGATATGATTAATATCCCGATTTTAAGTATGATCATTTTACTTATCATTTGAGTCTATGATAATGATTTTATGCATATGGTTACTCATGACTCCGTTCGTGCATTCTGTTATATCGTTCGCCGAGTCCCGGGCCGGTTCTGTTGTCGTGCGCATTATGATATACTCCGGTGTTATGCTGTGTTTACGGTTCACCGAGCTCCTCGCTCGAGGGCCGGGTTCCGCTTATATTGGCGTTATCTTTGTGTTTGGCGTTATCTTTGTGTTGTGATATGTGACGGGGATTCGGAGATTTGAAACTTTCTGGTGTTATGCTGTGTTATGGCGCCATCGACGGGCGGGCGACCATATTTTTTGTGCCCTATGCATGATTTGTATTTTTAAAAGTAAACATTTTTTATATTTTTGGATATGTACTTACTTTCCATACTCCTGTTTCGATTATTACTCGGATTTGCTCTTTTGTACTTTCGTTTTTGCATACTCGGACATATTTTCGCATCGACCCCCTTTCTTCGGGGTGCGTTTCATGCCCGCAGTACGTACGCACGGTTTGGTGATCCACACCGTTTAGGACACCCTCTTTCGCTCGTTGGAGTACTCCCCTTATTCGGAGCTCGCATTTTGGTATATATCCGTTCGTTGCATTTGTATGTATTTGTTAAGGGTACGGCGAGGGCCCCCGTCCCGTCATATGATTCCGTTTTGTCCGTTTAGAGGTCTGTGGACATGTATGTGGGTTATGCCCTGTCACGACCCAACCCCGTAGGCCGTGACTAGTGCCCGAGTTGGGCACTCAAACACGCTCATCGAACCCGAAGCACACACACACCGGGTTGCATGCCGATACAAATATCAAACGCTACTTCAAACACATCTCAAACTCAAACATATGTATATACATATATCGAAAGCCGATAAGGCTATCCGATGGCACATCGGCCCAAAACATATATATACAGACACGCACGTACGGTGGTAGGCACACAACCCACATATACATCTACGGCCTCTAAACAAACCAAAGAATCATATGACGGGACAGGCCCCGCCGTACCCCCGGACACACACACATATATACAACGAACGAGTATATACCAAGATATAGGCTCCGGGATAAAGGAGCACTCCAACACAAGCCAGATAGGCCTCCAACCGGCGGGTCGCCAAACCGGTCGTCCGTACGCGGGCATGAAACGCGGCCCCCCGAAGAAAGGGGGTCGATGTACGAAATATGTGCCCATGTATGCAAAGCAGAAAATATAGTAAATAACTGAGTCACACTCGAAACCGAAGTACCGAAAGTAAGTACATTTCCAAAATGCCAAATGTTTATTTTCAAAATAGAAAACATGCAAAAGGGCACAGAAAATATGGTCGCCCGCCTGTCGATGGCGCCATAACACAAGATAACACCGAAGGTTTCAAATCTCCGTACAACCCCGAACGCAACACATCATCACAACACATCATAAGCCATATCACAAAGATAACTCCCATAAACGGAACCCGGCCCCATGGCGAGGTCTCGGGAACCGTGACACGCATAACACCAGAATATATCATAATGCGCACGACAACAAACCGGCCCGGGAACCGGCGAACGATGTACCAACAAACCGCACGAGCAGAGTCGTGAGTAACCATATGCATAAAATCATTATCATAGGTTCAAAAAGTAAGTAAGATGACCCTACTTGGGGATTGGGAAAATCGTCATACCAAACTCTCTCAAACGTCATCAGAAAGGGACGAAGGAAGGTCGCGGTACCCACGGACGAGCGTCAACCCGAGCCGGGCCCGCCTATGGAAAACATACTCATCACACGTCATACAACCTCTCACGACGATATCGAGGCAATCCGAGCCCTTAGCCGAAAGTTATGAGCGTTCGTAGTTTCAACATCGTTAAAAATAAAACTCTTTTGAAAACCAAGTTTTTATGCAACTTTAAAATCAACTTTTCCAACAACATCAAAAGCCAATATTTTCTCACATCAACATACGAGTACCAAAAGGGCAAACGCGAATCATAGACATGCTCGGATTATGAGAATGGAATTTCCTCGAGGCTAGTATCGTAGCCTATATTGAACTAAGACATGCCAAAAGAAAGAAGGGTTAAGCTTTACATACCTCGCTCGCACACAACGCTAATCCAACTCAAACTTATATCTCGAACTCTCCAAGATCTACATAACATCAACAAATACCAACGTCAACCAAGCATTTAGAAGTTCATTTCCAACTAACACATAATCCTACGGAAAATTGGGCAGCACTTCCTTTATAAATGAACCAACCCCGAGAATTCAACTCGGCCAAATTCAACAACACAACAAACCAACAATCATTCCAACAATATCCACAATCAATTCGAAACGCATTCGAACATTAAAAATCCTCCTCCACACATTCCAACAATATTCCAATTATGCTTACTACAACTACATACTTACAAACCAACATGTAATCAAACGAACGCATATTCAATTATCAATCCAAAACCATTCAAACAACATTCAAGAACTCTTTAAATAATTCATACAATATTTCCAACAACCCAACAAACACTCCATTCCACCCGAATTGGCCCCAAACCCGAGAACTTCAACTCTAACACATTCCTTGATTTCAAAACATGATTTACTCCAACAATCTATACTCTAACCATGCCATTTCCATCAACATGAAAATTACACTAAATGCACTAAACCTTCCAAATCAGCCCCTAACACTTACAATACCAACTTGAATCATTAAACTCTCATTTCCAACATAGAATTCACATGACGACAACAACCAAAATTCCAAGGAAACTAATCCATTTCTTGACACACATGAAAGGCCATATTCGGCCAACCTTGCACACATACATAGTTATAATTTTCATTCATTTCAACACTCTATCATAACCAACATGCTACATAAAGCTTGGTTCATCACTTATGACATAGCACACACATGCACGGCCAACACACACACACACGGCCTCAACTTCAAATTGCCATATCTCATGAATTTCATCCATAACAACATACAACAACACACATAAACCTTCCATAACTCATAAAACAAGATTAGATTTTACCTTTCTTCACAACTCCTCAATTTGTCCAAAGTTGGCCAAGGATGAAAACGAACAATCCAACGCTTAAAACAACAACTCCACGTTACTAAGCACCCTCAAATTAGTAGGTTTGCTTGAAGGAATAATTTTTTTGGTGGCTAAATCTTGGACTCTCTTTCTCTCTTCTTGGCCGAATAGGGGAGGGGTTTTGCTCTCAGTTTCTTGAAAATTCTAAGGATGGAGATGATAGAATAAGATGACTTTGTCATCTTTTTAATTTCACTTAATAGCCAACCATGTGGCCATGGCCCACTCCAAGAGTGGCCGGCCACATGGCCCTTTTTACTCCCTCCATTTTTTTCAATTATTGGCCAACTTCCACAATTTCCACTTTTGGTCCCAAAGTTTCTTTGATGTTTCCATACCAATAACATCGTACACACTTAGATCACACGACAAAATCGAAGGTCACACGTCTCGACTTCGTATCCCGAAATGGTCTTAACCCTAACTTTTCACAGTTAACCCGAATCGTCCCGTCGTTCAAAATACGGGATGTAACATGCCCATTCTGTACAGTTATGTTTGTATGATGTATGTTCTGGGCGATCCCATTCGCCGTGGCAGCCTCGTCGGCTTGCATTTGTATATGTTTTGGGCCGTTGCGCCATTTGGTAGCCTTGCCGGCTTTGATATATATTCGGTTGTGTTTGAGATGTGTTTGCGACCGTTTGACATAATCTGAGACAGCGTTTGATATTTGTGTCTGTATAAGCCATCTGTTTGCGACTCAGATTTGTGATTGTGTTTGGGTGCCCAATTCGGGCACTAGTCACGGCCTACGGGGTTGGGTCGTGACACACATCATACTTCGGAATCACATCATACTTCGGAATATAGCATAGTGCGCACGATAACATACCGGCCGGGACTCGGCGAAGGAAGTAACAATAGTGTGCATGAGCAGAATCATGGAAAACACTATGCAATGCAAAACATTTACAAAGACCCAATAGAATAATCAAAACGAACTATCATTTATAAGCCAAGACAATAGTCAAATCGTATTTCTTCCGAATGTTACTCGGGAGCACATCAAATAGAACTTTAGAAATCATAGTTACGTATCAAAATCATATTCATAAAAATCCAAAATATATGGTTTTCATAACTCCGTACATCTCCATAACACATCATAACATCATAACATATCATATGAGGTGACATTAACCGATGTGGGATTCGCCTAAACCAATGTGGGATTCGCCTAAGGCGGCCTTACACTCACCCCCCCACTTTGGGACTCAGCGTACCTGCTGAGGTTTGCCCCACCATTGGGTTTGCCCCACCACTGGGTCTGCCCCACCATTGGGTTTGCCCCACCACCGGCTCCGATACCAACTGATCATAATCCAAAATACATATATATATCAGTCCAGACTCGACAGATAAATTTTCAGACTCAACAGATAAGTATATAATCATACTCGGGGTTCGGAAGGATAGTCATATTAAGTTCTTTCAAAAAGCCGTTAGAACTATACAATGGAAAGTCGCGGGACCCACGGACGAGCGTCAACCCAATCCGAGCCCGCCTATGAAAGTTAAAGTCATTATACATTATGAAATCATTTACGAGCATATCAAAGCAATCCGGTTCTGTCTATGAAAGTTACGGACATTGTTAGACATAAGATCCTTTCGGAACAAAACTGTTTACACAGCATTTCAAATCCAATCATATCAAAGACATACTGACCATAGCTTGACCACATTAAGGATGCCAACATCAAAAAGCAAATAAGAATCGTAAACATGATCGGATTTTACGAATAGAATTACCCTCAAAGCTCATAA
The DNA here is from genome assembly GCF_029784015.1 of Lycium ferocissimum. NCBI lineage: Eukaryota > Viridiplantae > Streptophyta > Magnoliopsida > Solanales > Solanaceae > Lycium > Lycium ferocissimum. Next base: position 8,577 of record NW_026725669.1, read on the forward strand.
CATATCATAACTTACTTGCGTCTAGGACATGCCAAAAGAAAAGAAGGATAAGCTTTACATACCTCGCCCGCTTCCTAAGCTAATCCAAACGTAAGTCTCGAGCTCTCCAAGAGCTACAATAACGTCATTAAACACCAAACATTAGCTTTAAGTACTTAAGGACTCAATCCCAAGCCATCACTTTATTTACAGAAATTTGGGCAGCATTTCCCCTATAAGTTCAACAACCCCGAGAATTCAACTCGGCCAATATTATCAACAACAATACCAACAATTATTCCAACAACATCAATAATGAATTCGAAACGCATTCTAACATTAGTAACTCCTTTCTACATAATTCGACGACATTCCATTACATTCAATTCAACTACATACTTTCAAGCTAACATCAACGCTCACGAGTTCAAGTACTAATCCGAGATCATTTAATCAATATTCAAGAACATTTCAAACAATTCGTAAAATATTCAAATCATCCAACCAATGCACCATGGAACCCGAAACCTTCCCAACTCAACATGAACAACTTTAACATATTTCTTTCTTCCAAAACTCATAAACTACATCAACAATCCACATATTAACAACATTATTATCATAAATACAAAAAACCATATTAATTTCATCTTAGCTTCCAAAACAGCCCACACGATTACACTTCAATCTTGAACCATTAAACCTTCATTTTACATCACATAACCCACAACATAACAACCAAATTACACTAAATAAAAGTAGTCCTTCATTCCTACACAATATCACATACATACGGCCACAACCTCAATACCATAACTTCATGAATTTTATTCATTTCCACACTCCACAACATACACAACCATGCATAACATATGAAAATAAAGATTAAATCTCACCTTCTCCATTTGACTTCACCACTTGGCTAGGCCTCCTACATGGCATCAACGAATGATTTACTTGCTCCAACAACTACTCCACGTTGTAGAGGACTTTCCAATTGGTGGGAATGCTAAGAAAAATAATTTTTTTGATGAAGATTTTTGGTCTTCAATTTTTGCTCTCATGGCCGAATGGCCTTCATGTTTTTTCTCCAAGGTTCTCAACTCTTCTAAGGGGTGAAGATGATGAATAAAGATGAATTAGTCATCTTCGTATACTTATATAAATCACACAAGTGTACCATGGCCCACACCCACACATGGCCACATATGGCCATTTTCATGAAATATTAAGTTTCCAAAATTTCACTTCTAGCCCTTAATTTTCATGAAATGCTTAACTTTCCATAATTCACTTTTAACCCCAAATTTTTCTTATTCCAAATTTACCCTTAACACTCCATACCAATGAAAAGATGAATATGCAACTTGTGCATTAAAACAAAATCAACAAAACCGGAAATTGAAAGTCCTGTCCATAACTTGTCGCAGCCAACATAAAATATTCCAACGTACAAAATATGGGATATAACATCCTTCCCCCCTTTAGAACATTCGTCCTCGAATGTTCAATTAGTCTCATAAGGTCTTATAAGGGTCTCGGGGGTTTCTTTTATTACTATAACACGCAATCTCTTTTGCCAATCATATTTCTTTTCCATCTCCTCTTACCTTACGAATAATGTGATAAGGTCCAATATATCTCGGTTTAAACTTTTCCTTCTTGTTATTCCCTTTATTCAACTTGTAACATTCTAGGCACATTATCTCGTGTCGTCTCTTAATCTTTAACTCAAACCCTTCCTTATTCATTCCATAGCTTGTTTTTCCGTTTCACACTTGCCTTTGTATTCTAGCTACATAGATCACATCATAACCTTGGCCACTTTCTCACTAGGCTTCACTTATCTTCATAACAATTCCCGTTATATTCACATTATATCTTATTCATAATCAATCTTATAACACAACACTCCTTAACCCTTTACCCTTTCTGGTCCACTTTATCCTTAATATTTCACAAGTTGTCTTATCCATACATTCATATACATCACAATTCTTTTCCCTTCTTACTCTTGTCTTAATCATACTATTACTTCTTTCTCGATGTCAGCCGTACTCGTAGCTTAGCCAGATCTTACCATTACTATCGGCACGACCTTTCAAGTCGTATTACAAACCTATATCTCATTCTCTTTTTATTTCTGGGAAAATTTTGGCAGAGTTTCCTCTATATTTCTTACTATCTCAAAACCTGCACGCAGGAAATACCAACAGTGCCTCACAGGGCCAACACATATATGTATATATATATCATATCATATCATATCACAGCCACACAGGGCTCCCAATATCAACAACAGTACGAAAATAATGAACATACCTCGTATGCCCCACTCAAACTGCTCCTGTTACACTTTCTTGTTTACTTTCCCTTTTGATCATCAACTTATATTTCAATCGTACTTCAATATCTTACCCGACATATATCTTTCATACCTTTGCTTACCTGCGTACTTTGTAACTTCCAACATCATCAATCACTTTCTTCTATCGATGTCATTCTTCTGCTGAAACCAAAGGTTAGTGCAAGAAATCTCATTTCCTATGACTTGGCTCTATGGCACGATCTCAGGTGTGAAAGAAGAGTAACCACCCTAGATGCCCCGTAGCCTCCTGTTTATAAATGTGGCACGCTTCACACCATAAACAGGACTCTACTGGACACGACTTTGCAGACAACCCCTAGGACGAACTGCTCTGATAACAATTTGTCACACCCTAATTTCCGACAAGGTGTGATGGGCACCCGACCCTTACTTAAGGCCGAGCGAACCCGCTGACTCTCGTGATACTCATAACCATACTGGGCCCGCAAAACATGACGCAAGTACACAATGAAATTTTTTTCGAAAACAAACATGCCTTTCATCTTATCAAATCAAATAAAGCCTGTAATCATAACAAATCTGTAACAATAAGCGTAATGATACATCGGCTTACATAGCCGCTTACAAAATCGACATCTCATACACATGACAACGTCCGCAAAGTCTCTACCATAACTCAGATACCATACAAAAGCACTCGACTCGGCAAAGCACTCGAGGAAATGGAGCTCGCCAATCCAGTGGAACATCTTCGCTAACATCACCTACTCATCCGTGGGTACCGCGCGGCATGAAACGCGCCCCCGAAGAAAGGGGGTCGAATATGGAATATAAAATATGTACCGAGTATGCAAAGCATGGAATACGTAAAAGTGAGCATAATAGCCGAATACCAAAATGCTTGCATCGAAATAAAAATCGTACATACGAGGTACGTAAAACAAATATAATAATCGAATGCCAAAATGCTTGCTCCCGAAAAACAAATCGTGCATATCAATGTGATGTATCATATCCGACCCATAATGGGACCGAGTGGCATAAGCAAATAATCACCTCGTACATATGCATATATAACGTGTCCCGGCCCTCCAGTGAGGGACTCGGTGAATAGAATCATCATATCATCATGTCATCATATCATTATATCATATATCACATACGGTCCGTAATGGGACCCGACGGACAGAATATGGTCGCCACTCCATCCTTGGCGCCACAACACATCATACTTCGGAATATTGCATACCTCCGAACACATCATACTCATATCACATCATACTTCGGAATCACATCATACTTCGGAATCACATCACACTTCGGAATATAGCATAGTGCACACGATAACATACTGGCCCGGGACTCGGTGAAGGAAGTAACAATAGTGTGCACGAGCAGAATCATGGAAAACACTATGCAATGCAAAACATTTACAAAGACCCAATAGAATAATCAAAACGAACTATCATTTATAAGCCAAGACAATAGTCAAATCGGATTTCTTCCGAATGTTACTCGGGAGCACATCAAATAGAACTTTAGAAATCATAGTTACGTATCAAAATCATATTCATAAAAATCCAAAATATATGGTTTTCATAACTCCGTACATCTCCGTAACACATCATAACATCATAACATATCATATGAGGTGACATTAACCGATGTGGGATTCGCCTAAACCAATGTGGGATTCGCCTAAGGCAGCCTTACACTCACCCCCCACTTTGGGACTCAGCGTACCTGCTGAGGTTTGCCCCACCATTGGGTTTGCCCCACCACTGGGTTTGCCCCACCATTAGGTTTGCCCCACCACCGGCTCCGATACCAACTGATCATAATCCAAAATACATATATATAACAATCCAGACTCGACAGATAAATTTTCAGACTCAACAGATAAGTATATAATCATACTCGGGGTTTGGAAGGATAGTCATATTAAGTTCTTTCAAAAAGCCGTTAGAACTATACAATGGAAAGTCGCGGGACCCACGGACGAGCGTCAACCCAATCCGAGCCCGCCTATGAAAGTTAAAGTCATTATACGTTATGAAATCATTTACGAGCATATCAAAGAAATCCGGTTCTGTCTATGAAAGTTACGGACATTTTTAGACATAAGATCCTTACGGAACAAAACCGTTTACACAGCATTTCAAATCCAATCATATCAAAGACATAAGGACCATAGCTTGACCACATTAAGGATGCCAACATCAAAAAGCAAATAAGAATCTTAAACATGCTCGGATTTTACGGATAGAATTACCCTCAAAGCTCATAACATATCATAACTTACTTGCGTCTTGGACATGCCAAAAGAAAAGAAGGATAAGCTTTACATACCTCACCTGCTTCCTAAGCTAATCCAAACTTAAGTCTCGAGCTATCCAAGAGCTACAATAACGTCATTAAACACCAAACATTAGCTTTAAGTACTTAAGGACTCAATCCCAAGCCATCACTTTATTTACAGAAATTTGGGCAGTATTTCCCCTATAAGTTCAACAACCCCGAGAATTCAACTCGGCCAATATTATCAACAACAATACCAACAATCATTCCAACAACATCAATAATGAATTCGAAACGCATTCTAACATTAGTAACTCCTTTCTACATAATTCGACGACATTCCATTACATTCAATTCAACTACATACTTTCAAGCTAACATCAACGCTCACGAGTTCAAGTACTAATCCGAGATCATTTAATCAATATTCAAGAACATTTCAAACAATTCGCAAAATATTCAAATCATCCAACCAATGCACCATGGAACCCGAAACCTTCCCAACTCAATATGAACAACTTTAACATATTTCTTTCTTCCAAAACTCATAAACTACATCAACAATCCACACATTAACAACATTATTATCATAAATACGAAAAACCATATTAATTTCATTTTAGCTTCCAAAACAGCCCACACGATTACACTTCAATCTTGAACCATTAAACCTTCATTTTACATCACATAACCCACAACACAACAACCAAATTACACTAAATAAAAGTAGTCCTTCATTCCTACACAATATCACATACATACGGCCACAACCTCAATACCATAACTTCATGAATTTTATTCATTTCCACACTCCACAACATACACAACCATGCATAACATATGAAAATAAAGATTAAATCTCACCTTCTCCATTTGACTTCACCACTCGGCTAGGCCTCCTACATGGCATCAACGAATGATTTACTTGCTCCAACAACTACTCCACGTTGTAGAGGACTTTCCTGTTACACCTCATATTTTGTGCGTATTCGGAAAAATTGGAAATAATATGGAATGTTAAGAAACAAGGCTTTAATTAGATTTTACTTAGTGTGCATGTTAAGTTTAAGGAAATATTGACGCGGAAATATTAAGGAAGGTTAAGGGAAAAATTGGAATCTTGTAAATTAGTCCCGTGAATTTCCGAGAGCGATCAATCCTCAATTGGGCTTAAAACAAATTGGAAAACTAGGCCCAAAGAAGAGAGGGTGGCCGGCCATATATTGGCTTGGCCCAAACCCATGTTGTGGTCATGTGTTGTGCATGTGACCACTTAGTTAATTATAAGAGTTGAGTTTCAAGAAAATTCAAGAAACAAGGAACAAAACAAAACAAAAAAATTGAAGAAGAGAGAAAGAGAGGTTTCGGCTGACCATAGCCAAATTTCACCCTCCAAAATCTTGATTCCAAAATTGTTTTCTTGTGGTTTTCATACTAATTTGAGGTCCCTTTTCGACTTGGCGTAGTTGGTTCGGAAGATTAAGCCTTGGTTTCTTTGTTTGGACAACTTGGCTAGGTGAAGAAGTTTGAAGAGAAAGGTAAGAATTCTTTCCTTCTAATTATGTTATGAAGGCTTGAATGTGTTGTAGTGTATGTAAATGAGTAGAGCATAAAGAAATATGGAAGGTTGCATGGAGGAAGGGCATGCATGTAAGTGGCCGTGTAGGTGTTTTAGTGTGTAGTGTGATTGTGTTGAATTTTATGTTGTATTATGGTTGTGGTTATTGTGAAATTAGTATTGGAAGTGAAAGTTGAATGAAAATGAAATGGAATGGAAAAGTGCATGTTGGCCGTGGCATGTTAGGTGGTAAACCCATGACGAATTTAATTTGTTTAATGTGTTAGTTGCGTCGTTGTGATTCTTATAATGTAAATGGAGACTTAACGCTTTAAGTTTGGCGTTAGAATTGCATATATGTTATTGTAGGAAAGTATATGCATTTTAACATAGTTGATGTGTGATTATGGAAATGCATTGTTTAAGTGCTAGTTATGATTGTTATTAATGAAGAAGAGAAATGACAATGTGCTACGAACATGTTAGTTGAAAAACGGAAGTTTTGGACGAGTTATGATTTCGGTGGAAAATTTACATAATTCGTGAATAATATGAAAAACTGTATATAGTATCTCCAAATGATGTTGGGATGATCTTGGTAAGCAAATAAGTATGTAAACATCGATATTGGTTTGAAATGTGAAGTTAGTTGGAAGTTGTTGTCTTATGTTGAAAGAAGACTATTCGCGTTAGTATGCGATTCTTGTTGTGGATTAATGTTGTTGGTTTGGTTGTTGTTGATCACTTTGAGCCGAGTTGAATCTCGGGGATGCTATATGTATAGGGGAGATGCTGCCCAAATTTTTATAGAACCATATTGGTTAAGTTTGGAAATTGTAAGTCTCATGAATAGTAACTGGTCAATGTGACCATTTGTATTTTTGGCGAAACGGAAAGTGAGTTTTGGAGAGCGTAAGAGGCGCAAAAGGTATGTAAAGCTTTCCTATTCCTCTCTTGGCATGACCTAAGTGTGTCAGAATCGGATTCGAATCTCGGGGAGTGTTCTGTTCTTCGAAATCCGTATTTGAAAATGCCCTTCTTTCGTTCAATGGAATTGAATCCTTCAAGTATGTTTTGATTGAAAGAATTATGCAAATATATACCAATTGCCTAGAAAGCTATGGAACGTCCCTAGGATCTATTTAGGTGATTCCATAGGCATAATATACCTGATTCAAGCCCATTGTTTCAGTTGCCCCGAAGTGGACCCGCTAATTCCGATTTTACTCTTTTGTATTTATGATTTGCCTTCGAGTAGTTCTAAAGGGAATGTTCTAACTACCATTCTAACTATTAAATAAAAATTGTTTTAAATATTTCCTTAAGTCTTATAAACTATTTTGGAACATGGAAACGATCGTAGAAAAGTTATTTCTCTGTAATCCATTATGACATCCGAAATTCGCTTAATATGAGTTCGTCCGATTCCATTGCTTCATTTGTCGTTCGCTATGCTTCATTGAGTCTCTGAAAAATCTATATGGTGTTTCATTGCATCTAGTTTCTCACTACTCTATTCGTGGATGCCTCAATATTTCCCACACTGAGCCCGGGCCAGGATATGTTTTCAAGCGTATTTCTCTGCATTGTTCGCCGTGCTCCGGTGTGAGGGGGCAGGTATAATACGTGCATGGGTTGTGGTGTATGATGTGCCATGCACGCTTATGTTGATATTTATTGATTCTGATCTGATATGGCCATTTATTATGATATGATCTGTTATAGTTTGTGGTGCCAGTGTCGGGGGCGACCACGTTCTGATTTCCGAGTCCCTAACAGGACCGGTTTTGGCATACGTTTCTGCATATATTGTTTATGATTTCTGATATGCATTTTGGCTACTTATGTATTCCGTTTGTTCTCAGCATAACCTGTTCTGATCTTAATCTTATTTATTACAGTCTCTGCTTTACATATTCAGTACATTTTTCGTACTGACCCCCTTTCTTCGGGGGCTGCGTTTCATGCCCGCAGGTACCGATACACGCTTTGCAGATCCGCCCGCTTAGGCTATCTACCAGCTACTTTCCAGCACTCCTTTGTTCGGAGCTTGCACTTTTGGTATAGTCTTGTTCTGTTAAGTATATATATGGGTTTCATGGGTACGACGGGGCCCTGTCCCGTCATATGTTTATGTTTTCAGTCTGTAGAGGTCTGTAGACATGTGATGTGGGTTCTGTATATGTTCGGTGAGTTTGTGTACGTTAGGGCTTGTATGTATATATTTTGTGACGGCCAGATCGGCCCTCGTGCGTCATATTCACTTTCGTGTGTCCTCAGACTATGACCTTTAATTATTATATATGCTTGTTTTGCTATTATGCTAATATGGGACAAGGGTACGTATTAGATAAGTGTCCAATTCGGGCACGTGTCACGGCCTACGGGGTTAGGTCGTGACATTTCCAATTGGTGGGAATGCTAGGAAAAATAATTTTTTTTGATGAAGATTTTTGGTCTTCAATTTTTGCTCTCATGGCCGAATGGCCTTCATGTTTTTTCTCCAAGGTTCTCAACTCTTCTAAGGGGTAAAGATGATGAATAAAGATGAATTAGTCATCTTCCTATACTTATATAAATCACACAAGTGTACCATGGCCCACACCCACACATGGCCACATATGGCCATTTTCATGAAATATTAAGTTTCCAAAATTTCACTTCTAGCCCTTAATTTTCATGAAATGCTTAACTTTTCATAATTCACTTTTAACCCCAAATTTTCCTTATTCCAAATTTACCCTTGACACTCCATACCAATGAAAAGATGAATATGCAACTTGTGCATTAAAACAAAATCAACAAAACCGGAAATTGAAAGTCCTGTCCATAACTTGTCGCAGCCAACTTAAAATATTCCAACGTACAAAATACGGGATATAACAATTCAAAATTCCTATCACTTCGTGACTCCTTATTACATCCCCACTTAATGTTAGGGTATCCATAGGGATTCTCTTCCACCCTCTATTTATCGAGTTACAGCTCTAGTAGACTTCCCTCATATTTCCTCTCTCCTGCCCTTCCTTCTTTGTTTCCAACACTTCTACTACGCATATCACATATACCGAGCATTCGTCACTTACCATCCATTGTTCCACCGATCAACCTTATCTTATTTTCGCTTTCTCTCATATCTGCAATAACAATCCCTGTCATATAATCGTTCGAGTAAATTCCTGGATATATAACCTGAACCATAACACGAAACATAACTGTTATAGCTCGTATATTGTACGTTTGGAAATTCCAAGGTCGTCGTGGAAAGTTAAGGGCGAGACCATTTTCAAAAATTATTTTAATGGACGAGTTGTTATAAATATTATATATGACTATTATTAGTATGTAAATATTGTGAAAGGTTAAGGGCAAAAAGAGAAATTCATAAAAGGGGTCGTGGAAATAGTGCGGAAGGCTAGGGGCAACATGGTAATATTAAAGAAAGTCGAGGGGAAAAACGGTAATTTCACAAGGTGTTCAAGAAGATTCAAGAGAAGGGCTATGTGTTCATATTTCTTTTAGTGAAAGCCATGCAAAAATGCACATGCATAAATATGGAAAAAGGATGACAAAATAAGAAAATTCTAGAAAATAAAAGAAAGAGGAAAAGAAAAGAAAAATCTAGAGAGAGGGCATGTGCCCCTCACATGCATGTAATATGCACATATATATATATATATGAAAGGGGTGATCATATTTTAAGGAGGAGAGGAAGAAAGAAAGAAAGAAGGAAAGAAAAGGAAAGGAGAGAGAGAGTCACGGCCAAAGGGGCTGGCCGGACTGCTCAAGGAGATTGGTCATGGGAAAATTATTTTCCTTCTAGTTTCCTACTAATTGAAAGGCCCTCGTCAACGTGGAGTAGTTGTTGGAGCGAGAAAACCGCTTGTTGTTCCAATTTGCCAATTCTAGCTAAGTGAAGAGTTGAAGGAAAAAGGTATGTATTCAATCTTACTTCATGTTTTATGCATGGTTAGGAGTATTATAGTGTGGAAATGGGTTAAAATCATGGAAATAGGAATGTTGTATAGTAGTGGCCGTGTGCATGGGGTATGTGTGATTGAGCCGTGTATGTGTGTTGTGTTGTGTGGGAGATGGAGATAATTCCATGTTATGTGTTGGTTGTTGTAGTGTATAAAAATGGGTGGAAAATTCATGAAAACTATGCATATGTGTGTGTTGGCCGAATGGTATAGCTAATGGAAAGGTGTGATAAATTGATTTTACTTAGAATGGTAATTGTTGTTATGGTAGATTCTATAATGTAAAATAAGAATTAAATGGCTTAGAGGATCGAAAGTTGGGTTAAGGTGATTGAATTTGAAAGAAGAAAATATGTTGTTGTTGTGGTTGGAATGTAGATGAATGAATAAAAATGCATGAAGACATGTAAGGAGAGATTTTGGTTAAAATGGGTGTTTTGGTAAGTTAGTGTCATTTGATGTAATTCGATGTTCTAGTTGTTGTCGTTATGGATTATGTGACGTTGAATGAAAAATGTGGTTGAAGTTAATGAACATAGATGATAATGAAATGTATGGTTGTGATCAAAGTTGAAGGTTTCGGATGAAGTAGTATGCAGATTAAGTTGTTGGAACATTATGTGAATTAAATTGAATTGAATTGAATAGAATTGAATTGGATATTGATAGTATTGTTGTTGGTTTGGCCGAGTTGAATTCTCGGGTTTGTTGTTGTTGATTTGGGGCCGAGCCACATTCTCGGGGTTGGTATATTTACGGGGAGGCTTGCCAAAATTCCGGCAGAATATAAGTAAATTTATTTGAAAAGTTGGAACAAGTGAGAAACAATGGATTAAATGATTATGTGAATTCTTTTGTATGTAGATTGACAAGTTTGGACAAATAAGCATAGCTAGTTGGTCGCGGCACAGGTATGTAAGGCTTACCCTTTATTCCTTTTGGCATGCCTTAGAGACAAGTAAGTTATGATATGTATTTTGAGGAAACTCTACTCTATAATCCCGAGTTTGGTATGATTCGTCCGCTCTCTCTCTGATATCAGTATCTAATAATCCGGACACGAGTATTCTGATTTGAGCACTCTGATATAAGTACTCTGATATAAATATTTTGACATAAGTATTTTGATACAAGTATTTGTCTTAAGTATTTGATATAAGTACTTAAACGTAAGTATTATACCATAAGTATTCTGATAAGAATATTCTGTTATGAAGGATCTATTACGTATGTCCTGACAGTACGTCCGATTATGCCATCGAGTTTTGGTTTGTGTGCATTTAGTTTCTCACTACTCTGCTCGTGCATGTGTTATGATTTCCTTCGCCGAGTCCGGGCCGGTTATGCTTCGTGCGCAATATGATATATTCCGGTGTGATCTTGTGTTACGGTTCTCACCGAGCTCCTCTTCGGTAGGCGGGTTCCGTTTGGTGTGATGTTGTGTTATGGCGTTATGGCTGGCTATGATGTGTTACGGGGGTATGTCGGGGTACGGAGATATGAAATCCTTCCGGTGTGTGCCGTGGCGTGGCGCCAACGACGAAGGGCGACCACCGTTCTAAGAGCCTATGCACGATTTATACTTTAAGCGCATATTCGATATTTTGCATGTCACTTCTACTTTTTCGTATTTTGCTATCGTGGTTACGTATTCCCGCTTTACATACTCGGTACATATTCCGTCGACCCCATTTTTTGTCTTCGGGGGTGCGTTTCATGCCACGCGGCACACACGAGATGATCGGAAGTCTGCTAGGAGGTGCTTCAGCGGAATTGGCGAGCTCCACCTTTCTCCGGAGTGCCGCCGAGTCTGAGTATTCATATGTTGTGCTTTCTGATTTGTGTTAGAGACTTTGCAGACAGAGTCGTGGGTACCGAATGTCAGTTCGTAAGCGGCTTCATTTGTCCACAGATTTTGTTTGGTCTGGTCTGAGATCTGTGTCTGAAGCGGCCCAGTTTGCTATGGTGGCCTAAATGGCCTATATGTTCATATCTGTATGTACGTTCAGGCGATGTACATTCCGCCTGCCTATGGATTTGATGTGATATGTTTGATATGTTCGATACACGTGGCCGCCTAAGACGACGTCTGTTCTCAGTTCTTTTGAATATCCTTCTGTATGTTCCATGTGATCTGATTTGGAAACCTGAAAGGAATATGTATGAAGTCAGAGTCCGAGGGTTCGCTCGGCTCCGTATATGGGGTCAGGTGCCCATCACACCCTAATAAAGTTGGGGTGTGACAATAACTATGGTCATAAGGTGACCCAATTGCCAGGCAAGGAGCTGGTGTGAACATATCTCTTTTGATCTATTTCCTCGAGGTCAATAAGACTGCTTATAGTGACATGAAAGTTTTCCTCCCACGATAATCATCAGGTGAAGCCTAGCTTAATAATCTGATTCGGCATATCATGCATCAGCTTATAAGTATACATCAAGTTTATCTCATAGCCTAATGTTCCCCAAAACGAAGAGAGCTAGCCAAATTTTCTAACTTACAACTTCTTCTGGAGTGCTTATCTCTTTAATTCTCCTTAGTGTATAAAACTTCTTTCTATCCCGAGCCCTTTACTTTCCTTTCTCAGGTTCCTTATTCCATCCTAACCCATTCATCATTCCCTTAGCTTAATACGTACTTACTATGTTTATCCCGCATTTAACTACTAACTACGTCCTTAATCACTCATTGCTAGGCCCTTTTCTTTCTTCTTGCAACAATCCTGCCTACAGTTCCCACAATTTCTTTTAGATTCTGGGAAGAATTCTGGCAGAGTTTCCTTTATAAACATAATAATCCCATACCTGCACACTCTTTCTAGAATTCCATTGTACACATTATGGCAATCAACTCTCTCTTCGTGGAGGTTTGCTCACTCATAAATCATGATTCTGGCTATCACTGGGTCAGTAATAGGCATAGACATCTCAAATCGTTTGATTTGGCTCGGGTTTCAACCCAATACAATCCGCAACATAAAGAAAGATATATAACAGCGTATAACCCAAATCAATCAATACGTACACATCATAAGGGAGTACTGACAATACACCTGGGACAATATCAGGGGGAGACTCAAGATCCTGTCGCCCAGCTGGTGCATAAGTATGATGCTGGGATCCACTCGGACTGGGTGTTCCTCCTTGGTCTTTATCACAGCTTGCTAATATCTGCGGCCTTTGCCTCGGAGGGCGTACCGATGATGAAGAGCCAGCTGTCAATCTCGTAGGCCAAACCTTATCTCTACCACATATCCATGGACAGTCGCGCCTGAAATGGCGTGGCCGAGTGCAAGCATAACAAACATTCAAACCCAAGCGGCACGGTCCAGAATGTAGTCTACCACACTAGGTACATCGTGGTACAGGTAATCTTATCTGACTTGAGTCACCCCTGTTCTGGGAACTAGAAATTATAAAACTCTGAACTGGCCCCATGCAAGCAGATCTATCAACCCTTGGTCCAGGAAGCTGTGGAGGCGCACTAACTGTTGAACGAGCTGGGTGCCTACAGAACTGCTGCCTTGTGGCACCTCTGTACCCATGGTCAAACCCTAAGGACCTGATCCTCCTCCTGTGACCCCTATCACCAAGACCCATACCCTTCCGCTGAGTTTGAGTGGCTACTAATTGAGTTAGCAAAAGGATGGTCGGTCTCATCTCCTGGCTTGAAGCATCAGGTGGAGGAACTGGGGGTGGTGGAGCTAAGGTTGAGACTCCCCTTTGCTCCTCTAGAGTGGGTGAAATATGAGAGAATCGAAATAGGGCCTTAGTCTGGGGCTCGCCTTCCTCCCTATCCATAGGCGACTCCCGTTCAGTCCTCTCTTCGACCACTATCTTGCCCTTCTGGGCTGCTGTAGCTTTTCCATTCATCAACTTTACTTAGGAAAAAGGGAATTCTTATAATATAGCTCTATCGCACGATCTATGAAGAAGAAAGATGGTCATCATTCCAAAATGCCTTGCAACCTCTTGTTTATAAGTGTGGCGCGCTTTATACCCATAAATAAGACTCTACTGGACACGGCTCGCAGACACACCCTAGGGAGGAACTACTCTGATACCACTTTTGTCACGACCCAACTAGAGGGCTATGACGGGTACTCGAAGCTGATTATCAAGCACCCCCTTATCATGCTAACTATCCTGCTCAATCTGTACAATCATAATCTATAAGGTAGTGCTTACTATGAACCGAGCATAAAATGTCTTCCCAAACGTATATACTTATATACACACGAGCCCACAAGGCTATAAAAATGATGTACAGAATATACACTGATAAGAACACATAACACCTACTACCCACACATATGTATCTACGAGCCGCTAACTGGGATACTGTAATCAAAAGGACAGGACAGGACCCCGCCATGCCCTAAATATGTAATCAAAAGAATATACCAATAGACGAAAACTCTGGAGTAGTGGAGTGGTCCTGTATAGCCACTGACAAAGCTCTTATGTATCCATACCGTCTCCCTTTCTGCCTGCGGGCATGAATGTCTCGTCCATAAAGAAAGGACGTCAATACGAGCAATGTACTGAGTATGTAAGGCATGTATAACAACAAAATGAGAAAAATTTAGGGGAATACATGATAAAGGAAAAACCTGTACCTGATGCCCTCTTCAGGCGGAATCATGCATATTAACATTCTTTAGCATCTTTCGTACATATACTTACATATAAATCCTCATACATCAATAGATATATACAGACATATATATATAGCCACGGAACCAATGACACAATCCATTTGTCCACAAATCCTGCGTCTGGACATCCCGCGTCCGGGATGGTATTATCAGATACCAGCTGATCATGTGGTTATGCGCCTATAGCACTCTTGCTCTTTTTCCCCATATCCCTTGTATACATACTCAGATATCCATATACATCATATAATGTAATCAGATACCAAATGATCAAGTGGTCATGCGGCTATAGCGCCTTCCCTTTTCCCCCATATCCTATGTATACATATTCATATATCCATATACATCATATACTTTAAATAACATGCATGAGAGCCCAAGGAAAAGCTGTAACTTTGTCGGAGTGATGTAAGGTCAGTAACCTCTGATTTATATTATGGAACAATCGTCATCACTATACCTCACCTTGAAGGAAAAATTATTATAAGGTGAGACCAACAACAAAAGTAAAGTCAAGAAGATCATAAATTGAGATTATCAAGCTCATAACAACATCATCTCATAAGCTTTGGAGTCTTTAGGGATAAAATCATCATCATCACCATCATTATCATAAAACACATCTTATCTCTTTCTCAAAAAAAAGCTCTTGACAAATCTTTAGCTTTCAACAATTAGGATATAAGAAAGTCATGGAAATCTATAGAAAGTTGTAATGTAGGAGTCATGCCTTTGAAAGAAAGGGGGCTAGCCTTACATACCTTTATGTCTTTTTTGCTTTATTGATTAAATGTTCTTCTTCCAAGCTCACGAGTCTACATTCAAGAGAATTCGTACTAAGATTAGATAACCGGAGACATACTTAGGCCTCACTAAAACATCTAAGGGCTAATGAAAATTGGGCAGCACTTCCTTTATTTCAACAACTTTCTCCATATAATAAACAACTCCCAATAGTCATTAACAACACCCAAGACATCATAATCGATAAACTTTTTCCGGTTAAGCATTATTTAATTCTTAAAATTCCCTTCTAATGTCACTCACAATCATGACTATGACATAACACCATATCTATTCTCACATAATACTTCTTTAATGTCATTTACATCATTCATAACAATATTACACTCATGGTATGTCAAGAACTATGATTCAAGTCAAGTTGTTGTTGAAGAATGCCACTATTTTCATATTTGAACTTCATACTCCACTTTCTCCCATAATCCAAGTCTTTCCACTACTCAATATTCTAAATAACATGAATAAAATGTGAAACTCACCTTTGATCACATAGGAATGGGCTTTGGATGAAAATACTCCATTTGAGAGAAACCCTACTTCAATACCAAAGATATTCTTTGTTTCCACAAGTCCTACTAAACATCCTTGCACTTGATTCTACTAATTTCTTAGTGCTTACTCCTTAATTCCTCTTGGATTTATGATAATATGATATGGAGAGTATTCTAGAGTTTTCAGGACTTGGAGAGAAGTGAAATCTGAAAATTATGAACAAGGGTCATCTATTTATAGCTGGAACCAGAAAATTCCAGAGAGGCGGTCTGTTGACTTGCCCGTCGAATTGTGCCTGCAGATTTCAGCTTGCAGAAACCTATTGACGAGGCATTTTGACGATCCGTCGACATGTCGACGGCCCTTCGATGCTGTCTGGTGTCTACAGGTTTCCCCGATTAGGTTCAGATTTTGTCGATTTGATCTGTTCAACTTCTAATTCCATAATTTATCAAAATTACCTACTGATACATTTATACAAGGGGTGAGACACTTTGTATCCCCAAACTCGAGCACGGGTTTCCATTCTTAAGGCATACCCGACTAGGAAATCATTAGTTCTTCGACGGCGAAAATGAGGGGCGTAACAGATTCATACCTTATTCTTGCTTGTACCGCGATATATCTAATATTTTCCTTGAATTCCAACAAAGATTTTCCACAATACGATAGTATAATCGCAGCTATGCATTGTCTAAACTGAAATTCGGGGATGATACTTAATTTGCGTTAAAATCTAGTGGACGAAAGTTGCGAGAATTTTCTTGAAAATTTTGGTGATATTTGGAGTATTTTTGGGCTAAAAATTGAGGGATAAAACACCTTTTGTATGGTTCAAAAGTTGGTGGCACTGTAGCAGTTACTGTAGCACGACGATTACTGTAGCACGATAGAATTTTGACCTAATTATTTAATGTAAAATAGCTCCCACCGTAAACCCTAAAAAACAAACCGTAAACCCTATTGTTTGACGTCGGCATGGCTACGGCCACCGCCGGTGCATGGCCACCCCTACCTGGGGGTGACCAGCATCGACTTCCAGAAGAACCACCACCGAAACAACATCTATATGCCCAGATATTAAGCCCTTTGATTGAAACAACCACTATAAAACCTAACCCAAACCCTATTCAAGATAAACCTCTAACGTATGTGCATGGCAAGCCCATGGTGTTGTGGGATGAAGCGGAAGTGAATGCAATGATAATACAAGAGAAGCTTCAATATGCAGTGATAGGTAAGTTCTTATATGGATGGCCTGAACTTGGAGAACTACGCAAAATAATCCCTATTCAATGCGAGATAAAATCAGAGTGCCCCATTGGATATTTGTGTGAAAGACATCTTCTCCTCAGATTATCACCCATGGAAGACTATATTCATGTGATGTTCAAACCTGCGTACTACTTGAAGGCTAAGGATGGTTTCTATCAGAATAGAGTGCAAAAATAGGAACCTTGGTTCCATCCGAAATATGAAACCTCGACTGCCCTTGCATGGATATCTTTTCCTTCATTAGCTCCTAATTTTTTTTGTGAAGGAGTCTCTTTTTACAATGGCTAAAGCAGTAGGGAAACCATTACATGTTGACATGGCAACAAAGAACAAGTCTAGACCTAGTTGTGCAAAGGTGAAGGTAGAGGTTGATTTGTTAAAAGACTTCCCTAAAAGAATTAATGTAAGCACGAAAAGGTCGGGCCTTTGGAGAGATCACTGCAAACTAGATTGATATTAAATATGATTACATGCCAAAGTATAGTAAATCATGCAGACTACAAGGACACAATGAGAAGGAATGTTTTGTGCTTCATCCAGATTTAAAACCAGCAAAGGAGAGTAAGGAAGAAGAACATGCAGAGACAAGTGTTACTGATGCAAATATGAAACAAAATGGGCAGGTTGCAAAGGATGCTACATGCACAAATCTTATGGTGGATAAAGGGAAGAAAGCAATGAATAATGAAGTACCAGCAAAAGATACCTAGAATCATGGCAAGAGGAAGATTGAAAGGGCACAGAAGAGGAAACAAGAGAATATGAACAAGAGGGTGGAGCATGAAGGAGTGATTAATGGTTGGGGGATAGTAAAGGATAACAGAATCAATAATCCTCAGGCTGATGATGTTGGTAAGGATGTGCAAGTTAATAACTCTTTTGCAGTCCTTGATGAACAAAATGAGAAGGAAATCAACTTGGAGAATATGGAGAAACAAGACAAAGAAAACTCTCAAGCAGAAAAAGAATCAACAAAACCTTAGGTAGAAAAGTCTTTTGGTAAGCAAGCAAAAAATAGTGTTCCAGCCGAAGATCAAGTGGAACTGTCAGAAAGTATGCAGCAAAATCAGAAGGAGGTTCTAATAGTTGATGAAGATAGAAGTAATGGCTCAAAGATCAATGAGGTAGGAGACAATACTGAACAACTGAGAGATCAGGTCATCAATAATACTACAGTCAAGATTAGTACAGAAGTAGTAGAGATCGATGGAAAGCCTGCATAATCAGTAGAGGGGCAAGAGGCAAATGGGCAAAGTATTAGCACAAGCCAGGAAGTAGTGGTGGAAAAAGGTGAATATGATAAGTGGAAAGAGGATAAGACAGAAGAAGAGGGAACTGAGGAGCAATCCTTAGATATCAGTCCTAGTAATCATCCAAAGGAGCCTGGTGGATCAGTCCTAAAGATTCCAAGAAGTAATCCCCCTCAGGAAATAAAAGATCAGGAGCTTAAGGAAGATTTTCTCAATGTTCAAATTGAGCAGGTGTCAAGAGCAGTAGATCTCTCTCCTAGACAGACAAGGCAAATGAAAACTCAAAAATAAAAGGAGGAAAGAAGGAAACTGTTCCCCCTGTCAAACTAGTATCAAAGAGGCAGGTAGCCTCCAAACAATCTTAATCATGATGAATAAGCTCTTATTGTGGAATATCAGATCAGTTAATACTCAGCAATCCTTTGAGAGATTAACTAATCTGAATAAAAGAAACAGATAAAGATATTGGTCTGATGGAACCTTTTGAAGATCTTTGAACAAATAGAAAGATTTAGAAGGAAGTTAGGTATGGAAACAGCTTTTGTCAATATCTCAGGCAAAATTTAGTTATTCCTCTAAGAGGATGTGCACGGTTCTTTGGAGATAGACAATGAGCAGCAGATTACTTTGAAGCTATTTCACCAAAGTTTAAACTGTAATATAGTTTTAATAGTGGTGTATGCCTCTTGTGATGCTAGAGAAAGAAGAGTGCTTTGGGATTCCATTAACCAGGTCTCTAATCTTTTTGATTTACCTTGGCTGGTGGGAGGTGACTTCAATATCATATCTACAGAAGAGGAAAAATTAGGAGGTCTACCAGTCATGTATAATGAGGTAGCAGATTTCAATTATTGTCTCA
Organism: Lycium ferocissimum; assembly: GCF_029784015.1. Lineage (NCBI taxonomy): Eukaryota > Viridiplantae > Streptophyta > Magnoliopsida > Solanales > Solanaceae > Lycium > Lycium ferocissimum. Next base: position 28,059 of record NW_026725669.1, read on the forward strand.
GCAGTTGTGGTCTACTGGATCTTGGATATGTAGGTAGCACATATACATGGCGGAATGGAAGAGCTGAAGAACCATGCATTTTTAAAAGATTGGACAGGATGGTTTGTAATGATAAATTGCTAGATGTAATGCCCACCATGAAGGTAACTCATCTAATAAAAAAAAGGGTCAGATCACTCTCCTTTGGAACTTGAATTCTCCACAACTACTGAGGTGATCATAAAGCCTTTTAAGTTCTTGAATTTTTGGGTCCAACATGAGAGTTTCCAGGAGGTTATCAAGCAACACTGGTGTATAGATTTTGAAGGAAATCCATTTACCAAGTTTCATCACAAGCTCAAAAAGGTAAAGAATGCATTGAGAAGTTTGAGTAAGAACACATACGGCAATATTTTTCAGCAAATTGCATCACTGGAAGAGGTAATCAAAGTCCATGAGGAGCAGTTTGAATCATCTCCAACAGTATAGAAAAGAGAGAGACGACATAGGGTGCAGGCAGACCTTAGTAGATTCTTACATTTGGAAGAACTGTTTTGGAAACAGAGGTCAGGACTAACATGGTTTCAAGATGGAGATAGAAACTCAAAGTCCTTTCATGCTTATGTAAAAGGGAGGAGAAAGAAACTTAGAGTGGATAATATCCAAGATGCTGATGGAAATTGGCTAACCAATCGTGTCAAGACCCAACCGGAGGGCCGCGACGGGCACCCCGTGCTAACCCACCCGGGCACCTCTTATCATGCTTTCACATTTACATCTAGGTGAGCCACATAGCTAAATCATACTTTTTTCCTCATTCATACTATTTCCATTGGGCAACAATTCATTTATATCATCATCAACAACTATGCCCACAACAATGTACATAAGCCGACGAGGCTAACAAAATCATATCCAAAATATAGGCCGACAAGCCCAAACATATCTAACCATATACACATGTCTACGAGCCTCTAAGGAGAGTGTATCCTATCATATAGGCAGGACAGGACCCCGCCATGCCCATAAATATATACACAAGAGAATGAATACCAAAAGCCGTAGCTCCGAATGAAATGGAGCTCCGCTATATAGTCCCTGGGTAATAAAGCTATGGATCAAGCTTGTCTCCCTATCCACCTGCGGGCATGACGCAGCGTCCACAAATAAAAAGACGTCAGTACGAAGAATATACTGAGTATGTAAAGCATGATCAATATCACTATGAAAGAATAATAGACAATATAAGGAATAGCATAGGATGGAAGATAATAATATCATCGTTATAAACACTTACTTCCTTTTCATAGGGACTTCCCATTTCTAATACGTGATTGTGTACATATATCCATATCCGTATCCAAACTCGTTTACATTCCATACCCATATTCGTATTCGTAGTCATATTTCCATTCATACTCGTATTCATTTACGTATTCGTATTCATATTCATATCATATACATATCATACACATAGCCTACCGGACCATGAAGGTTCGGTGTTTCACATACTCGACCCTACCAAGGCTCAGGGTCATACATACCTGGCCCTACCAAGGCTCAGGGTTATCCATACCCAACTGCAGTGGTGCGCGCATGATACATAAATATATATATATATGCTCTACCCGGCCATATAAGCTCGGGGTCCCATAATAGTCATACATAGACACATATACATAAGAGCTCATAAGCATCTTTAGCATCATTACTATTGTCATTCATTACATTTATCCCTAGAGGATTCCTCATCATATAAGGAATTTTAGTACAATCGTAACATATCGAGGATCATGAGCTTAGTAGCTTTTTAAAGATACAATCATTTGGAGGACATCATAGGCTCATAGAAGAATAGATATTTGGCCAAGGAACCATGCCAGAAGGGTTAGCGTTACATACCTTTCCGTTCAACTATTCTATCACTTGCACGCTTTCCTTCAATGCTCACGTTTCTACCTTCATTAGAGTTATACTATCATTAGAAAATCGATAGCTTAGCATACATGACTAAAGCTAGAGAAAATTGGACAGCATCCCCTTTATTTATATGACTTCCTCCATATCATATATCAACTCCCAAACATCAATAATGTTATAGCCCGTATTTCGTGCGCTCGTACATTTCGAAGAAGTCGTGGTATGTGGAAGGTAAGATCGTTTTCCAAAACTATTTTAATGCGCAAGTGGGTTATTAATATCATCTAGGAATATTGTTGATATGGAACATTGAGAAAGGTTGAGGGGGAAAAAGGAAAATTCGCAAATTGGTTCATGGAAATATTTAAAAAGGCTAGGGGCAAAATGGTCATTTCACAAGAATTCAAGAGAGTTCCAAAAAGGGGCCATATTGGCCATGTGAAGAAAAATAATGAAAAATGATGACCAAAATAAGTCATCTTTTATTTTAGAAAAAGTTCAAGAAAAGAAAGAAAATTCTAGAAAGGAAAAGAAAGAGAAAAAGAAAAGGAAAAGAAAAGTCTAGAAAAAAAAAGAGAAGGGGGGCAAATTTAGAGAGAGAAAAAATAATGAGGAAGGTCAAGGGCATAAAGGGAAATTTAGCAATCCCACCAATGACTCGTGGAAATATGGAGAAAGACGAAGGGCAAATTTGGAAGTTGGAAAAATATTTCATAAATTACAAGAGTTAGCCCAAAAGTATAAGTGGGCTTGAATTTTTTTAGTAAAAAAAAAAACCAAGGCCCAATGGAGGCCATGGAAAAATATGGGCTAGGTCCATGTGGGGGCTAATTTTTTTTTTTTTAGAATAAAAGATGACTTAGTAGTCATCTTATCCATTGAGCTCTCTAGAGTTTTCAAGAAATAACAACAAGAGAAAGAAGAGGAAAAGTTCTAGGGCCATTCGGCCATAGAGGAATTCCCAAGAAAATTTGCCAAAAATTCTTTCAAAAATCATTTTCTACCAAGTAAAGGGTGCTTAACAAGGTGGAGGGTTCATTAGAGCAAGAAAAGCACAAGTTCATGCAAGTTGAGATTTCTAGCCAAGTGAAGAATTGAAGGAAAGGGTAAGGTTTAATCCTTTCTTACATGTTATGGATGATTTTGTGTGTTGTAGCATGTTAAAAGTGGATGAAACTCATGGAAGAGGAAATCATGTTGTGGCCGTGAGATGTAATATATGTATGTGTGTGTGGAAATTGTGTTCTAATTACTTCATCTAGTGTTTGGTTGTTATTGTTGTGAATACTATATTGATAATGGAAATTGAATGAATTTGGAGAGAACGTGGTTGTGTGTGTGTGCATGATGAAACCGTGAGTGTGTAGTGTGTATGTGGCCGTGTATACATGATGTATGGCCGTGTATATTGGTGAGTTGTGGAAGAATAATGAGCAAGTTATATTTAATGTTTTAGTTATTGTGTTGTAGATTTTATATTGCAAATAAAGGATTGATAAGTTTGGTGAAGTATTGATAATTGGAAGATTATGTATATTGAAAGACAATGTTCTTGCATGGGTAGTATGAAATGGTATTAGTATGACGTTGTTGGAATATATATTATAAGGTTGCTATTGTGTTCATTGAAGTCGGAAGGTTTTGAAGGAAGTAGTAAAATTGAGATCATGCATCTTGAATGGAATATGTGAATTGCTAGTGTGATTGTTGAATTATGTTAATAGTTTGGCCGGGTTCGAATTCCCGGATTGTGATTGATGAGAAATTTGGCTATATTGAATGTTGAGGATGGTATATCTACAAAGGAAGTGCTGCCGAAATTTCGGTAGCCAAGTGTTTCCTTAAGATTCTAACTCTAAGAATCCTAATAAGAGTTTTGGTAAACATGACCAATTTGCAGATTTTGACGAGATTGCGACGTGAATTTGGAATAGCAAAAGGAGCGGAAAGAGGTATGTAAGGTTTCACCCTTCTTTCTATGGCATGTCTTAGATATAATAAGTTGGGTACGAGCCTCGGGGACGACTCTATTCCCCGGAATCCGCATCCAAAGTTTTCCTTTTTTTTCCTTCAGTAGAATTGAATTAGAAAGTGCGCGAAATGTTGGAAAGACCTTCTAAACCCCTAGAACTTGTATAAAGAGAACCCGATTATCTTAAATCATTATAGATAACGCTATGACACGTAGCATATGTAATTTATGTACGCTATCTCACCCGGCCCGAGGTGGGCCCACTGTTCCCGGAATTTTCCTATCACCTCGTTTGACTTGTTTTGGAGTAGAATCCTAAGGGAATCCTTGACCCTTGTCCCGATTGTCAAACGATAAGTACAGTATCATCCTAGTGCAAGTGTATCCATGATGAATGTGATCTTACAGTGATAACGATGAAGCCAAAGATGAGAAAAGTGCCTACGTTAGATATGTAGATGATATACTTTGCTATAGAAATGAAAATATGAGAATGTTAGCTATCCCAAGTCTATTATAGGTAATGACTATTCTAAGGATTCTAAATACATGGAATTATGCCTTATGACCCCGATTGATGTGTGTATCCGACATACGTATATGTATATGATAACAGAATCAGAGCGCTATATAGACGCTGATAAATATACATGATATAAGTATATGTATATGATAGCAGGATCAGAGCGCTATAGACGCTGGTAAATATATACGATATAAGTATGTGCATATGACAAAAAGAATCAGAGCGCTATAGACGCTGACATATGTATATGATATGAGTATATGTATATGACGAAAGAGCCAGGGCGCTATAGACGCCGATATTTATACATGAGATATGCATATATTTACGGGGAAGATAGAGATAAGGGCAGAGCGTTATATACGCATATCCACCTGATCAGTTGGCATTACATGACATGATATCGTCCCGGACGCGGGATGTGTATAATAAGGGTTAAATGGATCGGCTGCCGACGCCTCGGCAATACGATATGTTCTATTCTTATATGTATATATATATATATGGACAAGGTAAGATTCTTAAAGGAAAGCTAAGCAAGCGTGGCATTTGCCCAAGGGCACTTATATGTACAGGTTATGTTTCTATCCCAGGACATGTGTTGTAATTCTTTTATGTCGTTATACATGATTTATGTTTTTCGCATATTACTATCCATGCCTTACATACTCGGTACACTATTCGTACTGACGTCCCTTCTTGTGGACGCTGCGTTTCATGCCGCGCAGGTCAGCAGACAGGCGGATTTGATCTTTAGGAGCTCTACCAGCCGTACTTGACAGCGCTCCAGTTGTTCCGGAGCCTCACTTCTGTGGTACTCTTTTGTGTATATTTTCGGGCACGACAGTACTCGGCCCTTTCTATGTATAAGTGTACTATGTCTAGAGGCTCGTAGACAGATATGTACAGTCAGTTATGTACAGTTAAATATGTGGTATTTTGGCATCTTAGTGCTGTTGTATGAAGCGATAGCGAAGCTAACTAGTCTATGTTCATAATGACGCTGCTAATGTTAATGTTCAGTTCGAGAAAAAAAAATACGGTACTGTTCATACGACTTGCTAAGAGGTACAGGTAAAATGATAGGTAAGGGGTGCTCGGTACAAGTATCGGGTACTCGTCACGGCCCCTAGTTGGGTCGTGACAGAAGTGGTATCAGAGCAGTTCGGTCCTAGGGGTTTGTCTACGAGCCGTGTCCAGTAGAGTCTTGTTTATGGGTGTGTAGCGCGCCACACTTATAAACAGGAGGCTACAGGGCATTTAGGAAATATGACCTTCTTTGTATTCTAAGATCGTGCGATAGAGCTATGCTACTAGGTTTCCATATTCTCTTCCTAATCCTATGTTATGGTTTCAGTAATGCCGCCGAAGAAGAAAGCTAGGGCAGCCCAGGAGGGCGAGACAGCAGCTCCGGGCCAGCCGATGGCAGAGGCCATCCAGTTATTGACCCAGTTAGTTGCCGCACAGGCTCAGCGGCAAGATACGGACTCGGGAGATAGGGCAGTAAGTGCTAGGGCCCGTGATTTTATCGCCCTAAAACCCCCGGAGTTTTATGGGTCAAAACCAGAGGAAGACCCGCAGAATTTCATAGACGAGATGCTAAGGACACTGAGGATTATACATGCTTCAGATACAGAGTCAGTAGAATTGGCGTCATACAGGTTGCGGGATGTAGCGGTTTTGTGGTATAATAGCTGGATATCTTCGCGGGGAGCAAATGCCCCTCCCCCGGTTTGGCAGGAATTTACTGAGGCATTTCTGCGACATTTCTTACCGCCGGAGGTCCGGCGAGCTCGAGCTGATATGTTCCTGAATCTTAAACAGGGAAGTATGAGTGTCAGGGAATATAGTCTTCGCTTCAACTCGTTAGCCCGGTATGCCCCAGCCATGATAGCTGATATGGGAGATCATGTACACCGATTCGTGAGTGGGTTGGGGCCACATATAATTAAGGAGTGTCTGACAGCTTCACTCCAGGATGGAATGACTATTGCCCGTATCCAGGCTCATGCCCAAAATCTGGAGGAACAATACCAGCTACGGGGAGGAGAGCGCTATCCAGATAGGGGCTCCAGAAAAAGGAGCAGATTTTCCAGGGCTAGAAGCGAGTATAGAGGGGGACAGACACAGGAGCAATCTAGGTATTCAGGTCAATCAGCGGCCAGTGCACCCCCTCAGTTTGCTGATAGAGCTTCAGAGTCCCAGAATAGAGCCGATTCTAGCAGAATGATGCCACCCCCGCCACGGTGCGCGCGATGTGGTAGGCCACACTCTGGAGAGTGTCGCGCAGGTACAGGTGCTTGTTATACTTGTGGGCGGGTTGGCCATCGGATGCGTGATTGCCCACTGAGGTATGAGGGAGACCAAGCCCAGCCCGCCGGGTCCGCGGTTGGTTCATCGTCGACCGTACGTCCTCTCGGACAGACTTCCCAAGCTCCAGCGGGACGCGGCCGAGGTAGAGGAGGGGCACCTAGTTCAGCCGGCCCTCCGCACCGCCTATATGCATTGACAGGGCGACAGGACCCTGAGCCTTCCGCAGACGCGGCCACAGGTACTTTTTCGGCGCCTTCTATGATATGCGTGTCAATTGATTCGGATTTTATCTTATCCTATGCCACCCTTGTATTGCTGAACATATTAAGAATTCGGAAATTAGGACGAAAAGTAACCGTACGTACAGGTAACAGTGAATACTAGAGATTGCGGAGGGTAAAACTGTAAATAAAGGGAAAGATGTGTTACGGGGCGTTTTGAAAACTGCTAAGACCCCAACTCGTTCCATATTATGGGATATAAATAGTGCGAGGGAGCGGAGGCGAAAATACTAACGCTAAGACGCTGAAATGCATTAAAGTTTCAAGGTTAAGCGTGCTAGGGTGAGAGCAATTTCACGATGGGTGACCCCCTGGGAAATATGCTGAAAATTCCATAAATGTGGGAACAAGAGACGAATGTAAAATTAGGTAGCCCAGTGTAAATTACAGTGTGTGGAGTGGTTAGAAACCCTATAAAAGTCATGTAGGCGGAGACGGACTAAACTAGCAGAAGAGGAAGGCATGTTGGACCTGAAGTGGACTATGACGATTCAAGATCCAGTAAAGGAGACTTGTTAACGCAGAGCCAGCATTCGGAGTTAAATCAATTAGCCTATGACTTGAAGGCAACCTAAGCTCTTAGAATGGATATGTTGAGCGATATGTGAGATATCTATGAAGGAGACCTCCCCGAAGTGTTACAATGCACCATGAGGTCAGTTTAACATTCGAGGACGAATGTTTTAAAGGGGGGGAGGATGTTATATCCCGCGTTTTGTATAATCGGATAATTCGAGACAATCGCGGGAAGACGACAAGCAAGGCCATATTTTATTTTGTTTGACATGTGAGTTGCTTATGAAAAATTTAGAAGTAAAAAAATAATGAGGAAGGTCAAGGGCATAAAGGGAAATTTGCAGTATGACTCGTGGAAATATGGAGAAAGACGAAGGGCAAATTTGGAAGTTGGAAAAATATTTCATAAATTACAAGAGTTAGCCCAAAAGTATAAGTGGGCTTGAATTTTTTTTAGAAAAAAAAACCAAGGCCCAACCGGCCATGGTATGGGCTAGGTCCATGTGGGGGCTAATTTTTTTAGAATAAAAGATGACTTAGTAGTCATCTTATCCATTGAGCTCTCTAGAGTTTTCAAGAAATAACAACAAGAGAAAGAAGAGGAAAAGTTCTAGGGCCATTCGGCCATAGAGGAATTCCCAAGAAAATTTGCCAAAAATTCTTTCAAAAATCATTTTCTACCAAGTAAAGGGTGCTTAACAAGGTGGAGGGTTCATTAGAGCAAGAAAAGCACAAGTTCATGCAAGTTGAGATTTCTAGTCAAGTGAAGAATTGAAGGAAAGGGTAAGGTTTAATCCTTTCTTACATGTTATGGATGATTTTGTGTGTTGTAGCATGTTAAAAGTGGATGAAACTCATGGAAGAGGAAATCATGTTGTGGCCGTGAGATGTAATATATGTATGTGTGTGTGGAAATTGTGTTCTAATTACTTCATCTAGTGTTTGGTTGTTATTGTTGTGAATACTATATTGATAATGGAAATTGAATGAATTTGGAGAGAACGTGGTTGTGTGTGTGTGCATGATGAAACCGTGAGTGTGTAGTGTGTATGTGGCCGTGTATACATGATGTATGGCCGTGTATATTGGTGAGTTGTGGAAGAATAATGAGCAAGTTATATTTAATGTTTTAGTTATTGTGTTGTAGATTTTATATTGCAAATAAAGGATTGATAAGTTTGGTGAAGTATTGATAATTGGAAGATTATGTATATTGAAAGACAATGTTCTTGCATGGGTAGTATGAAATGGTATTAGTATGACGTTGTTGGAATATATATTATAAGGTTGCTATTGTGTTCATTGAAGTCGGAAGGTTTTGAAGGAAGTAGTAAAATTGAGATCATGCATCTTGAATGGAATATGTGAATTGCTAGTGTGATTGTTGAATTATGTTAATAGTTTGGCCGGGTTCGAATTCCCGGATTGTGATTGATGAGAAATTTGGCTATATTGAATGTTGAGGATGGTATATCTACAAAGGAAGTGCTTTGCCGAAATTTCGGTAGCCAAGTGTTTCCTTAAGATTCTAACTCTAAGAATCCTAATAAGAGTTTTGGTAAACATGACCAATTTGCAGATTTTGACGAGATTGCGACGTGAATTTGGAATAGCAAAAGGAGCGGAAAGAGGTATGTAAGGTTTCACCCTTCTTTCTATGGCATGTCTTAGATATAATAAGTTGGGTACGAGCCTCGGGGACGACTCTATTCCCCGGAATCCGCATCCAAAGTTTTCCTTTTTTCCTTCAGTAGAATTGAATTAGAAAGTGCGCGAAATGTTGGAAAGACCTTCTAAACCCCTAGAACTTGTATAAAGAGAACCCGATTATCTTAAATCATTATAGATAACGCTATGACACGTAGCATATGTAATTTATGTACGCTATCTCACCCGGCCCGAGGTGGGCCCACTGTTCCGGAATTTTCCTATCACCTCGTTTGACTTGTTTTGGAGTAGAATCCTAAGGGAATCCTTGACCCTTGTCCCGATTGTCAAACGATAAGTACAGTATCATCCTAGTGCAAGTGTATCCATGATGAATGTGATCTTACAGTGATAACGATGAAGCCAAAGATGAGAAAAGTGCCTACGTTAGATATGTAGATGATATACTTTGCTATAGAAATGAAAATATGAGAATGTTAGCTATTTCTGGATATCCCAAGTCTATTATAGGTAATGACTATTCTAAGGATTCTAAATACATGGAATTATGCCTTATGACCCCGATTGATGTGTGTATCCGACATACGTATATGTATATGATAACAGAATCAGAGCGCTATATAGACGCTGATAAATATACATATATAAGTATATGTATATGATGAGCGCTATAGACGACGGTAAATATATACGATATAAGTATGTGCATATGACAAAAAGAATCAGAGCGCTATAGACGCTGACATATGTATATGATATGAGTATATGTATATGACGAAAGAGCCAGGGCGCTATAGACGCCGATATTTATACATGAGATATGCATATATTTACGGGGAAGATAGAGATAAGGGCAGAGCGTTATATACGCATATCCACGATCAGTTGGCATTACATGACATGATATCGTCCCGGACGCGGGATGCCCGGACGCGGGATGTGTATAATAAGGGTTAAATGGATCGGCTGCCGACGCCTCGGCAATACGATATGTTCTATTCTTATATATATATATATATATATGGACAAGGTAAGATTCTTAAAGGAAAGCTAAGCAAGCGTGGCATTTGCCCAAGGGCACTTATATGTACAGGTTATGTTTCTATCCCAGGACATGTGTTGTAATTCTTTTATGTCGTTATACATGATTTATGTTTTTCGCATATTACTATACATGCCTTACATACTCGGTACACTATTCGTACTGACGTCCCTTCTTGTGGACGCTGCGTTTCATGCCGCGCAGGTCAGCAGACAGGCGGATTTGATCTTTAGGAGCTCTACCAGCCGTACTTGACAGCGCTCCAGTTGTTCCGAGCCTCACTTCTGTGGTACTCTTTTGTGTATATTTTCGGGCACGACAGTACTCGGCCCCTTTCTATGTATAAGTGTACTATGTCTAGAGGAGTGAGTGTTTTGGTAAGCTAGTGTAAATTGACGAAATTTGACATTTTAGTTGTCGTCGTTATGGATCATGTGATGTAGAATGAAGGTTGTCGTTGAAGTTAACATAGATAAATGATAACGAAATGTATGATTGTTGTCAAAGTTGAAGGTTTCGGATGAAGTAGTATATTGATTAAGTTGTTGGAACAAAGATGTGGATTGAATTGAATATTGAAGTGTTGTTAGAATAATTGTTGGTATTGTTGATAGTTTAGCGGGTTGAATTCCGGATTATTGTTGTTGATTAAAATAAGCCAGTTGGATTCTCGGGGTGGAGTATTCATTGGGAGGAGATGCCGCCGAAATTCGCTGCACTACAAGTGAATGAACTTGAAAGGTTACGAAAAGTATATGTCAATGAATCTAATGGTTGCATCAACTTTCTTGAATGTAGACTAGCGGAACCAAGCTTGGATGAATAAGCGTAGCTAATAAGGCGCGGCCTTGTATGTCAAGGCTACGCCTTTCTTTCTATGGCATGATTCATACGTGAGATGAGTTAAACGCTTCCATAACGTTTCATTTTCAAAAGCTAGAAGAAATGGTTTTAAAGCATGATTTCCTTCCTAAAGGTTTATAAATGTTTTTCAAAATATTCATTTTTCTCCAAAACCAAGTCCTATGATTTTTGAGGGCTTTTACGACCAAAACGATGAACATGATCATATAGTGACAACAATGATGCCAGATATGAGAGAATGTCTATGATGAATATGACGAGAATATGTTTCTACCATGAACACGACGATATGAAAAATGATAGGCTATTTCTTGATTTCTCAATTCTATTTATGGACAATGACTATTTTAAAGGTTCCAAGGTATATGAAACGATATGTTATGATCCTGTTTTATGTTTCCCGTGTTGTTACTCTCCATTGTTAGTCTCACCTTATATTAATTGTCCCTTCAAGGTGAGGCACGACGCCCATGGCTATTCCATAACATCACCGGAGGTTACCGACCTTACGTCACTCCGATAAATACATGATTTTCTTTGGGCTCTCCTGCATGCTTATATGATATATGTATATGAGATATGTATATGTACATGGGGTGGGGGAAGGGATACATGGGGAATGGGAAGGGAAACATGTTTCATTGCCACCTGGTCAGCTGGTTTATCATCCCGGACGCGGGATGCCCGGACGAGGGATTTATGGGCGAGCCGGAGTATTTCGGCGCAATGTGGGCGAGCCGACGCTGTTTGGTGCTATGATACTATATGATACACTATGAATTGATATGATATAACACGATATGATATGATATGATATGATATTCTATGATACAACATGATGCGATATAAGATCTACTTTCTATGTATATGGAAAAAGAAATGTTTTCAAAGGAAAGACAAGCATGCATGGTATCCAGCCAAAAAGGCATTCACATGTATTAAAGTTATCCTCTTATCTCATCACATGTTCTATGATCCCATGGTATTGTTGTTCATACTTATGTTCCCGTTTGTATTATTTTTCATGCCTTACATACTCAAGAGACATTGCTCGTACCGACCCTCTTCTTCGGGGGATGCATTTCATGCCGCGTGTGTACACCTGCATTTAGCCGAATCTAGCATAGAGGATGTTCCAAAGAGAGTTGGTAGGCTCCACTTGTCCCGGAGTGCTGCCGAGTCAGAGTATAGCTGCTATGATGCTTTGTTCGAAGTTAGAGACTTTGCAGACAGAGTCGTGGGTATTGGGTTGTCAGCCTGTAAACGGCTCCAGCAGCCGATATGTTATTATGTTTCGTGTCACGAGTCTTATATGATGTCAGATTTTACTTATGGAAAAAAAAAATCCATGTATTCATTTCTAACTGATTCATAAGCTCATATGTGTAATAAGAGTCGGGCGAAGGTTTGCTCGGCTCCGAATATGGGGTCGGTGCCCATCACACCCTAGTAAGACCGGGGTGTGACAAAGTGGTATCAGAGCAGGCCTGGCCTAAGGGATGCCGCAAAGTCGTGTCCGTAGAGTCCCGTTTACGCGTGAAGTGCTCGGCCACATTTATAAACAGGAGGCTGCGGGGCATTTAGGAATTATTGACCTTCTTTCCGTCTTAGATCGTGCGATAGAGCCAAGTCATAGGAAATAAGATTCCTTATACTCATCGTTGATTTTCGCAGCGCCCGCATTGACGCGAAAAGGCGAGGGATGATATGGAAGTTAAAAGAGGTAAGACTGATGGATATATTTGTTCCGATATGTTAAGCCGGGCGCCGTACAAAAAATAGTCATACACAGGTAGAAAGTGAGTATCGAGAAGAGAAAAGGGTAAAACGGTCATTGTAAAAGAAAGGACGTATTATGAAAACGTTTCGAAAGCTGTAAGGCTTCAACTGGCTTTAGATCATGTAATAACGGTCATACGAGGAAGTAGACGCGATTATATCAGCGTTAAGGCACCGAATTCGACCAAAGTCTCGGGGTTAAGCGTGCTCAAAGGGAGCAATTTCGGTGATGGTGCCACCGGGAAATAAACCAAAAGTTCTACAAATTGAGATACAAGAGACAAATGAGAAGTTAAGAGTGACATAAGGGGAAATTAAAATATACAGAATGGTTGGGAACCATACGGGGTCACATAAGACGAGATAGGCTAGAATGGTAAAGAGACAAAAAGGCATCACACGGAAAGTTGGATAGGCTTGAACGATGTTTGAAAGTATTTTGTGGGTTAGTGAATAATGCATGTATATATACATATGAGTGTGTAGATATTCCATATGATTGTATCGGTGGACAAGGGAGTCCCAGCAACTGACGCTACGGTGCGAAGGACATTAGTCAAGTGGAGTCCGACAAAGAATGTGTGCTACGACATTGTTTTACTACGATTAAGTGCGGAGAGTAAAGGACATTAGTGATAATTGGAAAGGAAAGAGAGTGTGTTGATGGAAAGCAAAGAGACCAAATGTCACACCCCGATCTTGATCAGGGTGTGATGGGCACCCGACCCCGTGACCGGAGCCGAGCGAACCCGCTGACCCTTACTACGTGAATTTTTTTTTTGAAAACCTTTAAGACAAGTAAACATAAATAGATGGCTGAAATACTCTTTTGTTGCTTTTAAGTCAAATAAAACATGTATAAAGATATAACTCGTGTCATAATACACCGACTCCCGGAACCCATTCGTCCGCAAAGTCTCTAACTATAATCGTAAATCCCGGAGAGTATGAGCCACACTCCAGGATGGAGCTTGCCAACTCGCCGGAACATCTTCTATCCCGGCTTCTATAGTGCAGCCCCCGAAAGAGGGCCGCACGAGCAATGTACCGAGTATGTAAGACATGAATAATAATAGAGAGTCACGGGATTATGTCTCGTGATGGAAACTCCGTACACATGGAAGACCGATAGAAATATAAAGCATACCAAAATGTCACACGCCCGATGCCATGCATGCCTAGCTTCTCTTTTTTGAAACACGGTACTTCTTAGTCTTGTACATAGAAAACGGCGGAAAACGGTACGAGGCCCCGTCATCGCTCTCCCACCCCTCCCCAACGTTAAGTCCCAAATGTATCGAGCGCTCTCCCATAAATCCCGCGTCCGGCATCCCGCGTCCGGATGATACCGAACCGTGGGGACAAGCGTGCTCCTCCCCATTCCCCACATATACATTCAACAATATTATGTATCATTTTTAGCAAATATTATATACATTATCACATTAAGACAAGTAGGAAAGTCATGTGTTTATCGGAATAGGTCGGTAACCTCCGATTGTATTATGGAATAACCATGGGCGCTTTGTCTCACCTTGACTATCAATGGAGAGCTTTTATGAGAAATCAAATATAAGGCATTATGTTTACTTTAAAACCTTTGAAAATAATCGTGATATAGCTTGACATTTCGTGTCATAAGAACATTCCTTTGACACATTCATCATATACTTCTTCTCATACCCGGCATCATCATTGTCATTATAGCACCATAGTCGTTGTTTTAGTCATTAGGACTTTCAATAAGTCTCTAATTTTGGAAAACACTTGTAAATCGTAAGGAAAATCCATTGGGGTCAAGGGGTTAATTAAAACAACTATTGTTTACGAAATGATAACCAAGAATTTCCATTAAAGGAACAATAGGAAGGAATTCGGAGAATTGTGGGCCCACCTCGGATCAAATGAGGTGGCGTACATAATTTACGTATAATACGTTCCATGACAATACTTAGGGAGAGTTTTAGGGTAATCGGGTCCTAATCATGCAAGTTCTAAGTGGACCTTTCTTTCAACCATTCATGAACTTTGGGTTCAATTTACCGAGTGAATAGTAGAAAATTTCAATCACGGATTTCTAGAGTTAGAAAGTCCCCGAGACGCGAAATCGTCTAAGACATGCCAAAGAAAGGAAATGAAGTCTTACATACCTCTTTCCGCTCCTTCGTACTGAACGTTGCAAATCCATCAAAATCTACAAATTGGAATCCGAGAGAGGGAATTCAAAGTAATCATTTGTCCGCGAAATTTCGCAGCAATGTAAATATACCATGCCAGTTTAACTTGGCCGATTTCAATCAACAATCCCGGGAATACATGAATAATAACATCATTGTATTCCATATATGTAAGAACATTATATTCCACCAACATAAGTTTTGAACATGAAATCCACAATCACTTTCAATTCACCATACCCACCATTCGGCCATGCACACATATGTATATTTTTTTCATGAATTCCCATCCTTTTCTTTTCATTACAACAACAACAACAACAACAACAACATGATCATTGTTCCATCAACCATACATGCATACGGCCACCACAACAATATTCATGTTACAAACCATACACTTTCATTTATTTCCATGCATTACAACATGTGATCACTTACATACACACCCCATGCACGGCTACAACTTCAATATCCATTTTTATAAATTTCCATTCTTTCCCACTTACTACAACATAGATGAATTCATTCTTCACAACTTCTCAACTTACTAAGGTTGAGTTTTGCACCAAAGAGTAACAACATACCATGTTGGAGAGCACATAACAAGGAGATGAATTCTTACCTTTCCTTCACAACTTCTCAACTTAGCTAAGGTTGGAGTTTTGCACCAAAGAGTAATCCTCTTGCTTCAACAATTATACCATGTTGGAGAGCATCCTTGAATTAGTAGAAATACCATGAGACAAAATTTTTTGGCAAGACTTTTGATCTTCTCTCTCTCCTCCTTCTTGGCCGAATTGGCCCTTCTCTCTTTCTTTTTTTCTTTCTTTCTTTCTCTCCAATTTCTTGAATTAAAAGGACATCCCACATATATATACATGTCTTCCACCAATTTTTCATATTCATAATTAGGTCCCCAAAAATTAAAGTATAGCCACATGATCCCTTCTCCACTTTCTAGAGATTTCTTCTTTTTTTTCTTGAATTTTTCTTTGAATTAGTCAAAGAAATATAACCAAATGTGGCCACTTGTCTTATTTTATACACTTTGGTCCATATATATTCCACATGGCCATCTCTTGGAAATTTCAAGAATTTTCTTGAGTATTTGTGAAATTACCATTTTACCCCTAGGCTTTCTTCAATATTACCATTTCGTCCCTAGCCTTCCGCATTATTTTCACGGCCCATTTTGTGAATTTCCTTTTTCGCCTCAACCTTTCACAATATTTCCGTGCTAATAATAGTTATAAATAATATTTACAACAACTCGTCCTTAAAATAATTTTTGAACGGTCTCGCCTTTAACTTTCCACGACGACTTTGGAATATTCAAACGTACAAAGTACGGGCTATAACATCCTTTTCTTTGGAACATTCGTCCTCGAATGTTCAAACATAATACTCTAGGAGGGTTTCTTTTATACCTACTCTTTCCTTTATGCCCGTTCCTTATCCTTTTCCTCCCCCCTTTAAGGGGTTCCTTATACGCCGGTAGTCCTTTTATAAAGTCTTTGTTGATACCTTATTCCTCGCCTTCCTTCCTTTTTCCGACACTTTGGTCTCTTTACTTTCTTTCAACACTTTCTCTTTCCTTTCCAATTAGCACCATACTAGACTCTCAAGTTCCAATACTGAAACAATAGCGGGGCCTACGAAAACAAAGATTTCCGTACTATTTACCGTTGTTGCGAGCTTCGATTCCCATGCGTGATCAATACTTTCCTACCAAAAGCTGCTGGGACTTACATGTCCACCAATACAATTATACATGAGATATTTCATACATTCGTATATATAACTACTATCTTTTACTTCCGAACACTATTCAAGCCTATCCTTATTTTCGAGCCGTGACACACTTCCCCGTCTCTTTTCCGAACTAATCCACCTCGTCTTCGCGTCCCTCTTATGGTCTCCATCCATCCATATATTCTCTTAGGTTACTCACGCTCATTTGTCCCTTGTATCTCAATTTGTAGGACCCTGCGGGGTCACCCGTCCCGAAATGCTCTCACCCGAGCACGCTTAACCTTGAAACTTTGCCGGAATTCAATGTATCGATAGTATATATATATATATACAATCGCGACCTTTTCCGTCCCGATGATCACTTTCCGCCCGCATGTACGACTATTTCACGTCCGGCGCCCAGCTCCATGTAACAGAACAAGTATATCAGTCCGATCTTACCTTTTCTCTCCCTTTCCATATCATCATTCGCCTTTTTCCGCCGATACTCTGGCGCCCGCCGAATTCAACGATCAATATAAGGAATCTTATTTCCTATGTCTTGGCTCTATCGCACGATCGATAAGCTAAACCATACCTCCTCGTTTATAACGGGGCTTCGCTCACACCCATAAACAGACTCTACCGGACACGACAGACAACCCTTGGACCGAGATTTGTCACAACCCGTGTGTCCCAAGCCGATACCATTCCCCACATATACATTCAACAATATTATGTAAACATAAACATTCATCAAATAGCAATATATTATATACATCCGCAAAGTCTCTAACTATAATACGTGTGTTATGACTCGGCCACTCCGTGCCAACGGGAACAACTTCGCCGGAACATCTTCTATCCCGGCTTCTAGATGCATGGGAGCCCAAGACATGAATAATAATAAAGGAACACATGAACAACAATATCACGGGATTATTACCGGGTAACCCGTACACATGGACGGAGACGTAAATCCGTACACGTGCGTGCCGCCGAGGGCGGATGCCATGCATGCCTAGCTTCTCTTTTTTGAAACCTCTTCTTAGTCGAGAAAACGGTATTATGGACAAGAACCCAAATGTATCATATATATATATATATATATCACGGAACAGACGCCGCGCACGGCTCTCCCATAAATTCCGGCATCCCGCGTCCGGGATGATCTCAGCTTGCCCTCCCCATTCCCCACATATACATTCAACAATATTATGTATCATAAACATTCATCAATAGCAAATATTATATACATTATCACATAAATGAAACATGCATGGGAGCCCAAGGAAAGCGAGACTATCAATGAACCTCCGAGATGGAATAACTTCATGAGAAATCACGGAGAGTAACTTCATGAGAAATCATACAAAGATTATAAGGCATTATTTCGTTTACTTTAAAACCTTTGAAAATAATCGTGATTTAAAAATAGCTTGACATTTCGTGCCGTCACATTCGTAGTAAGAACATTCCTTTGACACATTCATCATATACTTCTTCTCATACCTCCGGCATCATCATTGTCATTATAGCACCATAGTCGTTGTTTTAGTCATTAGGACTTTCAATATTGTAAAACTTGGTTTTTGAAGAAAAATGAATATTTTGGAAAACACTTGTAAACGTTTCGTAAGGAAAATCATGCATTGGGGGTCAAGCGGGTTAATTAAAACAACTATTGTTTAGTGGTCGAAATGATAACCAAGAATTTCCATTGATTATAGTATGGAAATAAGCCTAAAGGAACAATAGGAAGGAATTCGGGAATTGTGGGCCCACCTCGGATCAAATGAGGTGGCGTACATAATTTACGTATAATACGTTCCATGACAATACTTAGGAGAGTTTTAGGGTAATCGGGTCCTAATCATGCAAGTTCTAAGTGTTTGGACCTTTCTTTCAACCATTCATGAACTTTGGGTTCAATTCTACTGAGTGAATAGTAGAAAATTTCAATCACGGATTTCTAGAGTTAGAAAGTCCCCGAGACGCGAAATCAAGCCTACGCGTCTAAGACATGCCAAAGAAAGGAAATGAAGTCTTACATACCTCTTTCCGCTCCTTCTGCTACTCCAAATCCAAGTTGCAAATCCATCAAAATCTACAAATTGGTCACATTTACCAAATGTCAATCTGAGCATTTAGAAGTTGGAATTCAAAGTAATCATTTGTCCGCCGAAATTTCATAAAGACTTCCCCCGTAAATATACCATGCCACCAAGTTTAACTTGGCCGATTTCAATCAACAACAATCCCGGAATACAACCCGGCCAAACTAACAACATTACCATCCTAACATCATTGTATTCCATATATGTAAGAACA
Source organism: Lycium ferocissimum (assembly GCF_029784015.1). Taxonomy (NCBI): domain Eukaryota; kingdom Viridiplantae; phylum Streptophyta; class Magnoliopsida; order Solanales; family Solanaceae; genus Lycium; species Lycium ferocissimum. Next base: position 47,161 of record NW_026725669.1, read on the forward strand.
TTATATTCCACCAACATAAGTTTTGAACATGAAATCCACAATCACTTTCAATTCACCATACCCATACCATTCGGCCATGCACACATATGTATATTTTTTTCATGAATTCCCATCCTTTTCTTTTCATTACAACAACAACAACAACAACAACAACATGCTACATAAAATCATTGGATCATTGTTCCATCAACCATACATGCATACGGCCACCACAACAATATTCATGTTCCATACACTTTCATTTATTTCCATGCATTACAACATGCACAACCATTTATAATACAACAATCCAACATGTAAAATAAATTAGTCCATCACTTACATACACACCCCATGCACGGCTACAACTTCAATATCCATATTTTCTTATAAATTTCATTCTTTCCCACTTACTACAACATACCAAACCATTCATAACATAACAAGGAGATGAATTCTTACCTTTCCTTCACAACTTCTCAACTTAGCTAAGGTTGGAGTTTTGCACCAAAGAGTAATCCTCTTGCTTCAACAATTATACCATGTTGGAGAGCATCCTTGAATTAGTAGAAATACCATGAGACAAAATTTTTTGGCAAGACTTTTGATCTTCTCTCTCTCCCTCCTTCTTGGCCGAATTGGCCCTTCTCTCTTTCTTTTTTTTTCTTTCTTTCTTTCTTTCTTTCTCTCCAATTTCTTGAATTAAAAGATGACATCCCACATATATATACATGTCTTCCACCAATTTTTCATATTCATAATTAGGTCCCTCAAAAATTAAAGTATAGCCACATGATCCCTTCTCCACTTTTCTAGAGATTTCTTTTTTTTTCTTGAATTTTTCTTTGAATTAGTCAAAGAAGACTACTTTTCCTACAATAACCAAATGTGGCCACTTGTCTTATTTTATACACTTTGGTCCATATATATATTCATCACATGGCCATCTTGGAAATTTCAAGAATTTTCTTGAGTATTTGTGAAATTACCATTTTACCCCTAGGCTTTCTTCAATATTACCATTTCGTCCCTAGCCTTCCGCATTATTTTCACGGCCCATTTTGTGAATTTCCTTTTTCGCCCTCAACCTTTCACAATATTTCCGTGCTAATAATAGTTATAAATAATATTTACAACAACTCGTCCTTAAAATAATTTTTGAGAATGGTCTCGCCTTTAACTTTCCACGACGACTTTGGAATATTCAAACGTACAAAGTACGGGCTATAACACCAAAGTGCCGGAAGAAGGTGAAAGGTAAGAATTCTCAGTAAAGGAGGCTCCCGAGAGAAATTACCGGCAAAACGCGAGATTGTTTGGATACGAACTCAAAGTAGATCTGTGAAAAAGGATAGAGTGCGAGAAAAGGAACCAGGAAAGGAGTGTATGAGGTTAGAGGAGGAATAGTGACTAAGATAGGGGAATGTGAAGTAAGAAAAAGAGTGATTAAGCCTAGCGACGATGTAATAAGACTTTGACCTTGAAAGATATATGAAGAAATAGCAAGAGAAGGAAGGTACTCGAAGGCGGTTAGCATATAAGGAGCCCCCAAAAGGGGGGGAGACCATATTATATTGGGCCTAAAAAGGAATTGCAACACTATCAAGTGTCAGAAAAGGAAATCTATTAGCTTGGAATCAGAGTACAAAAATATGTCGGTGTGTCGCAAGAATACTTGGGAGAAAAGTAGAAACGAAATAACAATGAGTATACTAGGAGATAGACCTGAGGATAAAGGAAGTAGCCTATAGCTACACTGGATCGTTAAGTAAAGACTGCGTACCTAGATATGGTTTTCGTTAAGGTGTGGTGATGAACATGTCACGACCCAGCCCCGTGGGCCGTGACTGGTGCCCTACTTGGACACCCATACGTACCTACCTGTCAGATCCGATATACCAACCGGCTAACTCCATTTAAACATACATAAATTCATACAGATATGAGGTGCATCGCACGAACATACATATACAGATATACATACTGAAACCTGTACAGAAGCCGTTAGGGCTATTATATCAGACAAAGTCGCCTATCGCACGTACTTACCGGACAGTGACAACCCACACCCACAAACATGTCTGCAGACCTCTAACATACAGAACAGAATCAGAAGACGGGACAGGGCCCCGCCATACCCAAGTGATCATATATACAGAACAAACAGACAACAAAAGATATATACCAAAAGTATCAGCTCCGGATCAAAGGGAGCTCTCCAAACAGCAGACTGATAACCTAAACTGGCGGCGTACCGTGCGGCGCGTCTGTACCTGTGGGCATGTAACACAGCCCCCGAAGAACAGGGGGTCAGTACGAAGATGTACCGAGTATGTAAAGCGGAAACAAAATATACATAATTAAATAACCCGAGTCGATATGTAAAATCACAGTATTTAAGTACAAAAATAGAGCGGACAATCGGATTCATAGCGGAGTCGACTTACAGAGCGTACGTACGTAGTCATAAGTAGTCGACTTACAGAACGTACGTACGTAATCTTATTATGTCAGATTTAGGAATTGCGGCTGACAGAGGCACAATGCAGATCAGAAATACAAGTGTGATGTGATGTACTCCTGACAATCCGTATCTCAAATGTATGTCGGCCGTAGTCGCAGTCCGAATCGTACGTACGTAATCGTACGTACGTAATCATGCATGCGCAGTCATAACCATATACGTACATACATATCGTATATCAAATCCCAACCACATACGTACGTATCCCCGCCCCTTTAATAAGGGACGCGGTATCGTAACCCGGCCTCGTAGTACGGGACGCGGTGGACAGACGAATCGTATCAAATGCCATCCTGGCCGCCATCCCCGTAATATCACATAATCGATCATATCGATCATATCGATAGACAGATCCCGGCCCGCACAATCCGAGGGACGCGGTGAACAATGCAACCAAGTGCACGAATTACGTAACCTGGCCCAAAGCGCGTTGAAGGAAGCGTTGAGGCGTCCACGAACAGACAAATGAGAAACCATATGCATACAGACCGACATACAGACTTAATAAGACTGAAATAGTTCAGAAAACAGATCAAATCGGAGTAGTCAGGTTATAGCAGTAAACAGAGTGTCCAGAATCGTTCCAGATGTCAGACTAATATCGAGATTCAGATAGATGGTCACAATGCTCTTTAATTAGCGGACGGAACCATAATTAAGAGTTACTTATGAAAAGCTTAACGTAAACGGGTCAACTTGAACCATATCGGGAGTATCGGTATTATGGGCCCACTCGGACCCAACCATAGTAAGGTACGTAAATTATGGATACCAAACCATTAGGGAGTCGTTCATAATCATCTTAAAGTGTTTTGACTCCGTTTATGGAAGTTACATACTTATAGGTCAATTCAGAGGAAATTGGTTCAATCTTACTGACGGATTTTGCGCTAATTTCAATCTCGAATTGTGAGAAGCAAAAGTGTCGTCGAGGCTCGCTGTCAAGCCTGTTAGACTCAGAACATGCCAGAGAAAGATAGGGAAGGCTTTACATACCTGGATTGCGCCTTACGCTCCTCAAATCTCAGTTCCCGTTTCGTCCAAAAACTGCAAATGGTCATCTTTACCAGTTACTATTCATGCAAGTTAACATTTCACTCTTGGGTTTCTATTTGGCTACCGAAATTTCGGCAGCACTTCCCCTATAAATATGACACCCCCGAGATTCAACTCGGCTCAAAACACCAACAACAACAACCACACAACATCCTTAACAACAACAACAATCGAACTAAAACGCATTCTAACATGAATAGTACTACTTTCTTCATAATATCACAACTTCCATTCTAACTTCAACAATGCAACCCAAAGCTACCAAACTACATTATTTTCCTTCCAAACTTATTAACGATAACCATAATTCATATTTAAACCTTACTTCCATACTTATACAAAAATCACATAAAATTCACCAAATTCCCCATAACAACATACAAACATTTTCGATGCCGTTTCAATTCATTAAACCTTTATTTATGTCATGAGAATCATCACACACAACTAACATATCAAACAAAATAATTCATGTTCATTCTAATCTTCCACAACTCACGGCCAACTTTCATATTCCCCAACTTTCACTAATTTATTCAACTTTCATTTCCAATACAATTTTCACCATAACTACAACTAAATTACACAATAATATTCAACATATTTTTTTCATGCACAACTATGTACATACACGGCCACATCTATATATATACATATACCGGCTAAGCACATACACACCACCACTCCATGATTCTCTTCTAGTTTCAATCCTCATAACATGTATATTTATTCCATAACATAAAACATGGAAATCTTACCTTTTTCCAATAAATTCTCCTTGCCACCAAGTCCACTTTCTTGCCAAACCAATTATACCATCTTGGAGAGGAACTTGAGCTTAGTAGTAATTCCAAGAGGGACGGATTTTTGAACCAAGGAATTGAGCTCCAAGAATTTTTCTTCTTTTTCTTCTCTCTCTTTTCTCTCTTGGCCGATTCTCTCTTCTTTTTTTTGATTTGTTTCTTGTTTTCTCTTGAAACTTCCATGGCTAAGGATCAACTTATAATTTAATTGGCACATGGGAAAATATTTACTACTTGGGTGGGCTTGGCCTATTGATGGCCGGCCACCCCCCTTCACTTTGGGCCTCATTTTTTTCATTTTGTTCATCCAAGCCCAATTGGTTAAAATCTCGTTTTGTAATTCCCGAAACTAATTTCCGAAATTCCAATTTTGCCCTTAGGCCTTCTCCAATATTCTAGCATCCAAACTTCCGTAACCGGCATACACATACTAAGAAAATTTCAAACATAGCCTTCTTTCTCATAATTCACAATTATTTCGAATTTTCCGATTATGCAAAAAGGCGGGATATAACAGAACAGTAACAGGAAAGAGATGATCTGAGAAAGACAAGAGTGATATGTTGGTCCAGTAAATTAGGAAACCCATGACACCGAACACGGACTCATGAAAAGGTTAAGGAGTCCGATTATAAGGAAAATGAGGTAAAGGATAAGAAACGGGCATAAAGGAGAGAGCAGTTATAAAAGGAATCCTCCCGGAGTATTATGACGTCCATAAGGTCAGTTGAACATTCGAGGACGAATGTTCTAAAGGGGGAGAGGATGTTATAGCCCGTATTTCGTGCGCTCGTACATTTCGAAGAAGTCGTGGAATGTGGAAGGTAAGATCGTTTTCCAAAACTATATTAATGCGCAAGTGGGTTATTAATATCATCTAGGAATATTGTTGATATGGAACATTGAGAAAGGTTGAGGGCGAAAAAGGAAAATTCGCAAAATGGTTCATGGAAATATTTAAAAAGGCTAGGGGCAAAATGGTCATTTCACAAGAATTCAAGAGAGTTCCAAAAAGGGGCCATATTTGCCATGTGAAGAAAAAGAATGAAAAATGATGACCAAAATAAGTCATATTTTATTTTAGAAAAAGTTCAAGAAAAGAAAGAAAATTCTAGAAAGGAAAAGAAAGAGAAAAAAAAAAGGAAAAGAAAAGTCTAGAAAAAAAAAAGAGAAGGGGAGGGGGGCATGTGCCCCTCACATGCTTGCAAAGACTATATATATATATATGCATATGTGGTCATCTTTTAATTTAAGATACTTGGGGAAAGAGAGAAAGAAAGAAAGAAAGGAGAAAAAAAAAAAAAATGAAGGGTCATTCGGCCAAGGGTGGCCGAACAAGAACCCATAGAGGAGTGACCAAAAAATATATTTTTCTATAGCAATCCCACCAATTGGAAG